>NW_027442833.1:0-75722 GCF_048569485.1 Anomaloglossus baeobatrachus
TCTCTGTCTTATCTAGATCATTTGCAATTGAATGGAATAGATCCCTTTTGGACAAAGTGGATTCACCTGCTGCTGCAGTGACCACAGGTGTGATAACATCTAGAATTGGCATCTGGTGCGATCTCTCCGCTTCCACTCCAAAGAAAGTTACCTGTTTATTCCTATCATGCATTGGTTTTTGGGGTTTTCTTTGAGTAATGATGATCTCTTTAGTAGTCTGTTGGCGCCCTCTCCTGGAGGAATAGTTTGCTTGCTCTTGGACATTCTAAAAGAGAGGTCATGATAGACATTGAGCTTCTGAGCTCAATTGGGGACAGTCATGGGTGATGAATGTTTGCAACCTACTGCGAAGCCTCATACCGCAATATAAGGAACGTCAAATACTAAGAAAGGGCGGCCTATGAAAGAATTACTACTTTCAATAAGTACACTTAAACGGCTAATTGGGAATAGAAAAACTGTAAAAAGCCCTCTGAGAAAGCCCCCCTCTAACCTTTGATAGTAAGCTTTTCTGTAGTCTGCCTGTTGATGTATTTTCCGTTTGAACTGTGCACAACATGAAGAGACGGAACACTGGCGGCTTGTCACAATGCCCCCCGATGACATCACAATAGCGCTGCTGCCTAGAAAACAAGCTGCGCAGAAGAAGTTGTTCTTTGGGTGGGAGGGTGGGCTAGTGGAAGGAGGGGGCAATCTCTTTTTTTCCCGGGTGGTAGGGGGATGACAGGAGAAGGGAAGCGGGTGGTGAGAAAGGTACAGAGGGCAGGGTTTGGGGGCTGGGAAGGAAAGGGAAAAGATTAGGGTTTGGGGATGATGAAAGGGCTTTCTACGGGTAAGGATGGCAAAGGGTGGCAGTGACGGAAAGTCAGGCAACCTGTCCTGTCCGTCTTTTTGTATCGTGAATTGGAAAGACTGCAAGGGGGAGGGGAGTTGCTTGCGCCCTAAAGGAGGAGTTATTCAGATTCATTGCAGTGGGCGGCGGCTGCAAAACGCACCATTCTTCTTGTTTTGGCTCTGCAAAGCAGCCTTTTCAAGGGTTGGCTTGGGTGACAAAATGTCTTGTGTAGGCGTGGGTTTGTCTCCCTCTCGCTCTCTCTCCCTAAGATGTGTCCGGCATAGGCCAGGGTGCCACTCGAGGCCCAAACCAATTCTGGTTATCGCTTCTCGGCCTTTTGGCTAAGATCAAGTGTAGTATCTGTTCTTATCAGTTTAATATCTGATACGTCCCCTATCTGGGGACCATATATTAAATGGATTTTTAGAACAGGGAGATGGAAAAAGAGCTTGCTCTGTCCACTCCACGCATTGACCTGGTATTGCAGTACCTCCAGGAACGGTGCACCCCTTCTTAACCCAGTTTCCAAAAGCAGAACTCAATTCACCTGATTCATATTAGCCCGATTTAATGAATTGGAAGAAAGCATACGTCTTCATATGCACCTCAATTTGGCCCATTCACTTTTCACACTTCCTCCTTTTGTTTTTTATCTTTCACACTTTTGACTTTCTTTATTCATCCAAATAGCAAACTCATCACCACTCAACCTGACCAACTCGGCTATGTCCCCGTGCTGCAGTTCTCTGTCTTATCTAGATCATTTGCAATTGAATGGAATAGATCCCTTTTGGACAAAGTGGATTCACCTGCTGCTGCAGTGACCACAGGTGTGATAACATCTAGAATTGGCATCTGGTGCGATCTCTCCGCTTCCACTCCAAAGAAAGTTACCTGTTTATTCCTATCATGCATTGGTTTTTGGGGTTTTCTTTGAGTAATGATGATCTCTTTAGTAGTCTGTTGGCGCCCTCTCCTGGAGGAATAGTTTGCTTGCTCTTGGACATTCTAAAAGAGAGGTCATGATAGACATTGAGCTTCTGAGCTCAATTGGGGACAGTCATGGGTGATGAATGTTTGCAACCTACTGCGAAGCCTCATACCGCAATATAAGGAACGTCAAATACTAAGAAAGGGCGGCCTATGAAAGAATTACTACTTTCAATAAGTACACTTAAACGGCTAATTGGGAATAGAAAAACTGTAAAAAGCCCTCTGAGAAAGCCCCCCTCTAACCTTTGATAGTAAGCTTTTCTGTAGTCTGCCTGTTGATGTATTTTCCGTTTGAACTGTGCACAACATGAAGAGACGGAACACTGGCGGCTTGTCACAATGCCCCCCGATGACATCACAATAGCGCTGCTGCCTAGAAAACAAGCTGCGCAGAAGAAGTTGTTCTTTGGGTGGGAGGGTGGGCTAGTGGAAGGAGGGGGCAATCTCTTTTTTTCCCGGGTGGTAGGGGGATGACAGGAGAAGGGAAGCGGGTGGTGAGAAAGGTACAGAGGGCAGGGTTTGGGGGCTGGGAAGGAAAGGGAAAAGATTAGGGTTTGGGGATGATGAAAGGGCTTTCTACGGGTAAGGATGGCAAAGGGTGGCAGTGACGGAAAGTCAGGCAACCTGTCCTGTCCGTCTTTTTGTATCGTGAATTGGAAAGACTGCAAGGGGGAGGGGAGTTGCTTGCGCCCTAAAGGAGGAGTTATTCAGATTCATTGCAGTGGGCGGCGGCTGCAAAACGCACCATTCTTCTTGTTTTGGCTCTGCAAAGCAGCCTTTTCAAGGGTTGGCTTGGGTGACAAAATGTCTTGTGTAGGCGTGGGTTTGTCTCCCTCTCGCTCTCTCTCCCTAAGATGTGTCCGGCATAGGCCAGGGTGCCACACGAGGCCCAAACCAATTCTGGTTATCGCTTCTCGGCCTTTTGGCTAAGATCAAGTGTAGTATCTGTTCTTATCAGTTTAATATCTGATACGTCCCCTATCTGGGGACCATATATTAAATGGATTTTTAGAACAGGGAGATGGAAAAAGAGCTTGCTCTGTCCACTCCACGCATTGACCTGGTATTGCAGTACCTCCAGGAACGGTGCACCCCTTCTTAACCCAGTTTCCAAAAGCAGAACTCAATTCACCTGATTCATATTAGCCCGATTTAATGAATTGGAAGAAAGCATACGTCTTCATATGCACCTCAATTTGGCCCATTCACTTTTCACACTTCCTCCTTTTGTTTTTTATCTTTCACACTTTTGACTTTCTTTATTCATCCAAATAGCAAACTCATCACCACTCAACCTGACCAACTCGGCTATGTCCCCGTGCTGCAGTTCTCTGTCTTATCTAGATCATTTGCAATTGAATGGAATAGATCCCTTTTGGACAAAGTGGATTCACCTGCTGCTGCAGTGACCACAGGTGTGATAACATCTAGAATTGGCATCTGGTGCGATCTCTCCGCTTCCACTCCAAAGAAAGTTACCTGTTTATTCCTATCATGCATTGGTTTTTGGGGTTTTCTTTGAGTAATGATGATCTCTTTAGTAGTCTGTTGGCGCCCTCTCCTGGAGGAATAGTTTGCTTGCTCTTGGACATTCTAAAAGAGAGGTCATGATAGACATTGAGCTTCTGAGCTCAATTGGGGACAGTCATGGGTGATGAATGTTTGCAACCTACTGCGAAGCCTCATACCGCAATATAAGGAACGTCAAATACTAAGAAAGGGCGGCCTATGAAAGAATTACTACTTTCAATAAGTACACTTAAACGGCTAATTGGGAATAGAAAAACTGTAAAAAGCCCTCTGAGAAAGCCCCCCTCTAACCTTTGATAGTAAGCTTTTCTGTAGTCTGCCTGTTGATGTATTTTCCGTTTGAACTGTGCACAACATGAAGAGACGGAACACTGGCGGCTTGTCACAATGCCCCCCGATGACATCACAATAGCGCTGCTGCCTAGAAAACAAGCTGCGCAGAAGAAGTTGTTCTTTGGGTGGGAGGGTGGGCTAGTGGAAGGAGGGGGCAATCTCTTTTTTTCCCGGGTGGTAGGGGGATGACAGGAGAAGGGAAGCGGGTGGTGAGAAAGGTACAGAGGGCAGGGTTTGGGGGCTGGGAAGGAAAGGGAAAAGATTAGGGTTTGGGGATGATGAAAGGGCTTTCTACGGGTAAGGATGGCAAAGGGTGGCAGTGACGGAAAGTCAGGCAACCTGTCCTGTCCGTCTTTTTGTATCGTGAATTGGAAAGACTGCAAGGGGGAGGGGAGTTGCTTGCGCCCTAAAGGAGGAGTTATTCAGATTCATTGCAGTGGGCGGCGGCTGCAAAACGCACCATTCTTCTTGTTTTGGCTCTGCAAAGCAGCCTTTTCAAGGGTTGGCTTGGGTGACAAAATGTCTTGTGTAGGCGTGGGTTTGTCTCCCTCTCGCTCTCTCTCCCTAAGATGTGTCCGGCATAGGCCAGGGTGCCACTCGAGGCCCAAACCAATTCTGGTTATCGCTTCTCGGCCTTTTGGCTAAGATCAAGTGTAGTATCTGTTCTTATCAGTTTAATATCTGATACGTCCCCTATCTGGGGACCATATATTAAATGGATTTTTAGAACAGGGAGATGGAAAAAGAGCTTGCTCTGTCCACTCCACGCATTGACCTGGTATTGCAGTACCTCCAGGAACGGTGCACCCCTTCTTAACCCAGTTTCCAAAAGCAGAACTCAATTCACCTGATTCATATTAGCCCGATTTAATGAATTGGAAGAAAGCATACGTCTTCATATGCACCTCAATTTGGCCCATTCACTTTTCACACTTCCTCCTTTTGTTTTTTATCTTTCACACTTTTGACTTTCTTTATTCATCCAAATAGCAAACTCATCACCACTCAACCTGACCAACTCGGCTATGTCCCCGTGCTGCAGTTCTCTGTCTTATCTAGATCATTTGCAATTGAATGGAATAGATCCCTTTTGGACAAAGTGGATTCACCTGCTGCTGCAGTGACCACAGGTGTGATAACATCTAGAATTGGCATCTGGTGCGATCTCTCCGCTTCCACTCCAAAGAAAGTTACCTGTTTATTCCTATCATGCATTGGTTTTTGGGGTTTTCTTTGAGTAATGATGATCTCTTTAGTAGTCTGTTGGCGCCCTCTCCTGGAGGAATAGTTTGCTTGCTCTTGGACATTCTAAAAGAGAGGTCATGATAGACATTGAGCTTCTGAGCTCAATTGGGGACAGTCATGGGTGATGAATGTTTGCAACCTACTGCGAAGCCTCATACCGCAATATAAGGAACGTCAAATACTAAGAAAGGGCGGCCTATGAAAGAATTACTACTTTCAATAAGTACACTTAAACGGCTAATTGGGAATAGAAAAACTGTAAAAAGCCCTCTGAGAAAGCCCCCCTCTAACCTTTGATAGTAAGCTTTTCTGTAGTCTGCCTGTTGATGTATTTTCCGTTTGAACTGTGCACAACATGAAGAGACGGAACACTGGCGGCTTGTCACAATGCCCCCCGATGACATCACAATAGCGCTGCTGCCTAGAAAACAAGCTGCGCAGAAGAAGTTGTTCTTTGGGTGGGAGGGTGGGCTAGTGGAAGGAGGGGGCAATCTCTTTTTTTCCCGGGTGGTAGGGGGATGACAGGAGAAGGGAAGCGGGTGGTGAGAAAGGTACAGAGGGCAGGGTTTGGGGGCTGGGAAGGAAAGGGAAAAGATTAGGGTTTGGGGATGATGAAAGGGCTTTCTACGGGTAAGGATGGCAAAGGGTGGCAGTGACGGAAAGTCAGGCAACCTGTCCTGTCCGTCTTTTTGTATCGTGAATTGGAAAGACTGCAAGGGGGAGGGGAGTTGCTTGCGCCCTAAAGGAGGAGTTATTCAGATTCATTGCAGTGGGCGGCGGCTGCAAAACGCACCATTCTTCTTGTTTTGGCTCTGCAAAGCAGCCTTTTCAAGGGTTGGCTTGGGTGACAAAATGTCTTGTGTAGGCGTGGGTTTGTCTCCCTCTCGCTCTCTCTCCCTAAGATGTGTCCGGCATAGGCCAGGGTGCCACTCGAGGCCCAAACCAATTCTGGTTATCGCTTCTCGGCCTTTTGGCTAAGATCAAGTGTAGTATCTGTTCTTATCAGTTTAATATCTGATACGTCCCCTATCTGGGGACCATATATTAAATGGATTTTTAGAACAGGGAGATGGAAAAAGAGCTTGCTCTGTCCACTCCACGCATTGACCTGGTATTGCAGTACCTCCAGGAACGGTGCACCCCTTCTTAACCCAGTTTCCAAAAGCAGAACTCAATTCACCTGATTCATATTAGCCCGATTTAATGAATTGGAAGAAAGCATACGTCTTCATATGCACCTCAATTTGGCCCATTCACTTTTCACACTTCCTCCTTTTGTTTTTTATCTTTCACACTTTTGACTTTCTTTATTCATCCAAATAGCAAACTCATCACCACTCAACCTGACCAACTCGGCTATGTCCCCGTGCTGCAGTTCTCTGTCTTATCTAGATCATTTGCAATTGAATGGAATAGATCCCTTTTGGACAAAGTGGATTCACCTGCTGCTGCAGTGACCACAGGTGTGATAACATCTAGAATTGGCATCTGGTGCGATCTCTCCGCTTCCACTCCAAAGAAAGTTACCTGTTTATTCCTATCATGCATTGGTTTTTGGGGTTTTCTTTGAGTAATGATGATCTCTTTAGTAGTCTGTTGGCGCCCTCTCCTGGAGGAATAGTTTGCTTGCTCTTGGACATTCTAAAAGAGAGGTCATGATAGACATTGAGCTTCTGAGCTCAATTGGGGACAGTCATGGGTGATGAATGTTTGCAACCTACTGCGAAGCCTCATACCGCAATATAAGGAACGTCAAATACTAAGAAAGGGCGGCCTATGAAAGAATTACTACTTTCAATAAGTACACTTAAACGGCTAATTGGGAATAGAAAAACTGTAAAAAGCCCTCTGAGAAAGCCCCCCTCTAACCTTTGATAGTAAGCTTTTCTGTAGTCTGCCTGTTGATGTATTTTCCGTTTGAACTGTGCACAACATGAAGAGACGGAACACTGGCGGCTTGTCACAATGCCCCCCGATGACATCACAATAGCGCTGCTGCCTAGAAAACAAGCTGCGCAGAAGAAGTTGTTCTTTGGGTGGGAGGGTGGGCTAGTGGAAGGAGGGGGCAATCTCTTTTTTTCCCGGGTGGTAGGGGGATGACAGGAGAAGGGAAGCGGGTGGTGAGAAAGGTACAGAGGGCAGGGTTTGGGGGCTGGGAAGGAAAGGGAAAAGATTAGGGTTTGGGGATGATGAAAGGGCTTTCTACGGGTAAGGATGGCAAAGGGTGGCAGTGACGGAAAGTCAGGCAACCTGTCCTGTCCGTCTTTTTGTATCGTGAATTGGAAAGACTGCAAGGGGGAGGGGAGTTGCTTGCGCCCTAAAGGAGGAGTTATTCAGATTCATTGCAGTGGGCGGCGGCTGCAAAACGCACCATTCTTCTTGTTTTGGCTCTGCAAAGCAGCCTTTTCAAGGGTTGGCTTGGGTGACAAAATGTCTTGTGTAGGCGTGGGTTTGTCTCCCTCTCGCTCTCTCTCCCTAAGATGTGTCCGGCATAGGCCAGGGTGCCACTCGAGGCCCAAACCAATTCTGGTTATCGCTTCTCGGCCTTTTGGCTAAGATCAAGTGTAGTATCTGTTCTTATCAGTTTAATATCTGATACGTCCCCTATCTGGGGACCATATATTAAATGGATTTTTAGAACAGGGAGATGGAAAAAGAGCTTGCTCTGTCACTCCACGCATTGACCTGGTATTGCAGTACCTCCAGGAACGGTGCACCCCTTCTTAACCCAGTTTCCAAAAGCAGAACTCAATTCACCTGATTCATATTAGCCCGATTTAATGAATTGGAAGAAAGCATACGTCTTCATATGCACCTCAATTTGGCCATTCACTTTTCACACTTCCTCCTTTTGTTTTTATCTTTCACACTTTTGACTTTCTTTATTCATCCAAATAGCAAACTCATCACCACTCAACCTGACCAACTCGGCTATGTCCCCGTGCTGCAGTTCTCTGTCTTATCTAGATCATTTGCAATTGAATGGAATAGATCCCTTTGGACAAAGTGGATTCACCTGCTGCTGCAGTGACCACAGGTGTGATAACATCTAGAATTGGCATCTGGTGCGATCTCTCCGCTTCCACTCCAAAGAAAGTTACCTGTTTATTCCTATCATGCATTGGTTTTTGGGTTTTCTTTGAGTAATGATGATCTCTTTAGTAGTCTGTTGGCGCCCTCTCCTGGAGAATAGTTTGCTTGCTCTTGGGACATTCTAAAAGAGAGGGTCATGATAGACATTGAGCTTCTGAGCTCAATTGGGGACAGTCATGGGGTGATGAATGTTTGCAACCTACTGCGAAGCCTCATACCGCAATATAAGGAACGTCAAATACTAAGAAAGGGCGGCCTATGAAAGAATTACTACTTTCAATAAGTACACTTAAACGGCTAATTGGGAATAGAAAAACTGTAAAAAGCCCTCTGAGAAAGCCCCCCTCTAACCTTTGATAGTAAGCTTTTCTGTAGTCTGCCTGTTGATGTATTTTCCGTTTGAACTGTGCACAACATGAAGAGACGGAACACTGGCGGCTTGTCACAATGCCCCCCGATGACATCACAATAGCGCTGCTGCCTAGAAAACAAGCTGCGCAGAAGAAGTTGTTCTTTGGGTGGGAGGGTGGGCTAGTGGAAGGAGGGGGCAATCTCTTTTTTTCCCGGGTGGTAGGGGGATGACAGGAGAAGGGAAGCGGGTGGTGAGAAAGGTACAGAGGGCAGGGTTTGGGGGCTGGGAAGGAAAGGGAAAAGATTAGGGTTTGGGGATGATGAAAGGGCTTTCTACGGGTAAGGATGGCAAAGGGTGGCAGTGACGGAAAGTCAGGCAACCTGTCCTGTCCGTCTTTTTGTATCGTGAATTGGAAAGACTGCAAGGGGGAGGGGAGTTGCTTGCGCCCTAAAGGAGGAGTTATTCAGATTCATTGCAGTGGGCGGCGGCTGCAAAACGCACCATTCTTCTTGTTTTGGCTCTGCAAAGCAGCCTTTTCAAGGGTTGGCTTGGGTGACAAAATGTCTTGTGTAGGCGTGGGTTTGTCTCCCTCTCGCTCTCTCTCCCTAAGATGTGTCCGGCATAGGCCAGGGTGCCACTCGAGGCCCAAACCAATTCTGGTTATCGCTTCTCGGCCTTTTGGCTAAGATCAAGTGTAGTATCTGTTCTTATCAGTTTAATATCTGATACGTCCCCTATCTGGGGACCATATATTAAATGGATTTTTAGAACAGGGAGATGGAAAAAGAGCTTGCTCTGTCCACTCCACGCATTGACCTGGTATTGCAGTACCTCCAGGAACGGTGCACCCCTTCTTAACCCAGTTTCCAAAAGCAGAACTCAATTCACCTGATTCATATTAGCCCGATTTAATGAATTGGAAGAAAGCATACGTCTTCATATGCACCTCAATTTGGCCCATTCACTTTTCACACTTCCTCCTTTTGTTTTTTATCTTTCACACTTTTGACTTTCTTTATTCATCCAAATAGCAAACTCATCACCACTCAACCTGACCAACTCGGCTATGTCCCCGTGCTGCAGTTCTCTGTCTTATCTAGATCATTTGCAATTGAATGGAATAGATCCCTTTTGGACAAAGTGGATTCACCTGCTGCTGCAGTGACCACAGGTGTGATAACATCTAGAATTGGCATCTGGTGCGATCTCTCCGCTTCCACTCCAAAGAAAGTTACCTGTTTATTCCTATCATGCATTGGTTTTTGGGGTTTTCTTTGAGTAATGATGATCTCTTTAGTAGTCTGTTGGCGCCCTCTCCTGGAGGAATAGTTTGCTTGCTCTTGGACATTCTAAAAGAGAGGTCATGATAGACATTGAGCTTCTGAGCTCAATTGGGGACAGTCATGGGTGATGAATGTTTGCAACCTACTGCGAAGCCTCATACCGCAATATAAGGAACGTCAAATACTAAGAAAGGGCGGCCTATGAAAGAATTACTACTTTCAATAAGTACACTTAAACGGCTAATTGGGAATAGAAAAACTGTAAAAAGCCCTCTGAGAAAGCCCCCCTCTAACCTTTGATAGTAAGCTTTTCTGTAGTCTGCCTGTTGATGTATTTTCCGTTTGAACTGTGCACAACATGAAGAGACGGAACACTGGCGGCTTGTCACAATGCCCCCCGATGACATCACAATAGCGCTGCTGCCTAGAAAACAAGCTGCGCAGAAGAAGTTGTTCTTTGGGTGGGAGGGTGGGCTAGTGGAAGGAGGGGGCAATCTCTTTTTTTCCCGGGTGGTAGGGGGATGACAGGAGAAGGGAAGCGGGTGGTGAGAAAGGTACAGAGGGCAGGGTTTGGGGGCTGGGAAGGAAAGGGAAAAGATTAGGGTTTGGGGATGATGAAAGGGCTTTCTACGGGTAAGGATGGCAAAGGGTGGCAGTGACGGAAAGTCAGGCAACCTGTCCTGTCCGTCTTTTTGTATCGTGAATTGGAAAGACTGCAAGGGGGAGGGGAGTTGCTTGCGCCCTAAAGGAGGAGTTATTCAGATTCATTGCAGTGGGCGGCGGCTGCAAAACGCACCATTCTTCTTGTTTTGGCTCTGCAAAGCAGCCTTTTCAAGGGTTGGCTTGGGTGACAAAATGTCTTGTGTAGGCGTGGGTTTGTCTCCCTCTCGCTCTCTCTCCCTAAGATGTGTCCGGCATAGGCCAGGGTGCCACTCGAGGCCCAAACCAATTCTGGTTATCGCTTCTCGGCCTTTTGGCTAAGATCAAGTGTAGTATCTGTTCTTATCAGTTTAATATCTGATACGTCCCCTATCTGGGGACCATATATTAAATGGATTTTTAGAACAGGGAGATGGAAAAAGAGCTTGCTCTGTCCACTCCACGCATTGACCTGGTATTGCAGTACCTCCAGGAACGGTGCACCCCTTCTTAACCCAGTTTCCAAAAGCAGAACTCAATTCACCTGATTCATATTAGCCCGATTTAATGAATTGGAAGAAAGCATACGTCTTCATATGCACCTCAATTTGGCCCATTCACTTTTCACACTTCCTCCTTTTGTTTTTTATCTTTCACACTTTTGACTTTCTTTATTCATCCAAATAGCAAACTCATCACCACTCAACCTGACCAACTCGGCTATGTCCCCGTGCTGCAGTTCTCTGTCTTATCTAGATCATTTGCAATTGAATGGAATAGATCCCTTTTGGACAAAGTGGATTCACCTGCTGCTGCAGTGACCACAGGTGTGATAACATCTAGAATTGGCATCTGGTGCGATCTCTCCGCTTCCACTCCAAAGAAAGTTACCTGTTTATTCCTATCATGCATTGGTTTTTGGGGTTTTCTTTGAGTAATGATGATCTCTTTAGTAGTCTGTTGGCGCCCTCTCCTGGAGGAATAGTTTGCTTGCTCTTGGACATTCTAAAAGAGAGGTCATGATAGACATTGAGCTTCTGAGCTCAATTGGGGACAGTCATGGGTGATGAATGTTTGCAACCTACTGCGAAGCCTCATACCGCAATATAAGGAACGTCAAATACTAAGAAAGGGCGGCCTATGAAAGAATTACTACTTTCAATAAGTACACTTAAACGGCTAATTGGGAATAGAAAAACTGTAAAAAGCCCTCTGAGAAAGCCCCCCTCTAACCTTTGATAGTAAGCTTTTCTGTAGTCTGCCTGTTGATGTATTTTCCGTTTGAACTGTGCACAACATGAAGAGACGGAACACTGGCGGCTTGTCACAATGCCCCCCGATGACATCACAATAGCGCTGCTGCCTAGAAAACAAGCTGCGCAGAAGAAGTTGTTCTTTGGGTGGGAGGGTGGGCTAGTGGAAGGAGGGGGCAATCTCTTTTTTTCCCGGGTGGTAGGGGGATGACAGGAGAAGGGAAGCGGGTGGTGAGAAAGGTACAGAGGGCAGGGTTTGGGGGCTGGGAAGGAAAGGGAAAAGATTAGGGTTTGGGGATGATGAAAGGGCTTTCTACGGGTAAGGATGGCAAAGGGTGGCAGTGACGGAAAGTCAGGCAACCTGTCCTGTCCGTCTTTTTGTATCGTGAATTGGAAAGACTGCAAGGGGGAGGGGAGTTGCTTGCGCCCTAAAGGAGGAGTTATTCAGATTCATTGCAGTGGGCGGCGGCTGCAAAACGCACCATTCTTCTTGTTTTGGCTCTGCAAAGCAGCCTTTTCAAGGGTTGGCTTGGGTGACAAAATGTCTTGTGTAGGCGTGGGTTTGTCTCCCTCTCGCTCTCTCTCCCTAAGATGTGTCCGGCATAGGCCAGGGTGCCACTCGAGGCCCAAACCAATTCTGGTTATCGCTTCTCGGCCTTTTGGCTAAGATCAAGTGTAGTATCTGTTCTTATCAGTTTAATATCTGATACGTCCCCTATCTGGGGACCATATATTAAATGGATTTTTAGAACAGGGAGATGGAAAAAGAGCTTGCTCTGTCCACTCCACGCATTGACCTGGTATTGCAGTACCTCCAGGAACGGTGCACCCCTTCTTAACCCAGTTTCCAAAAGCAGAACTCAATTCACCTGATTCATATTAGCCCGATTTAATGAATTGGAAGAAAGCATACGTCTTCATATGCACCTCAATTTGGCCCATTCACTTTTCACACTTCCTCCTTTTGTTTTTTATCTTTCACACTTTTGACTTTCTTTATTCATCCAAATAGCAAACTCATCACCACTCAACCTGACCAACTCGGCTATGTCCCCGTGCTGCAGTTCTCTGTCTTATCTAGATCATTTGCAATTGAATGGAATAGATCCCTTTTGGACAAAGTGGATTCACCTGCTGCTGCAGTGACCACAGGTGTGATAACATCTAGAATTGGCATCTGGTGCGATCTCTCCGCTTCCACTCCAAAGAAAGTTACCTGTTTATTCCTATCATGCATTGGTTTTTGGGGTTTTCTTTGAGTAATGATGATCTCTTTAGTAGTCTGTTGGCGCCCTCTCCTGGAGGAATAGTTTGCTTGCTCTTGGACATTCTAAAAGAGAGGTCATGATAGACATTGAGCTTCTGAGCTCAATTGGGGACAGTCATGGGTGATGAATGTTTGCAACCTACTGCGAAGCCTCATACCGCAATATAAGGAACGTCAAATACTAAGAAAGGGCGGCCTATGAAAGAATTACTACTTTCAATAAGTACACTTAAACGGCTAATTGGGAATAGAAAAACTGTAAAAAGCCCTCTGAGAAAGCCCCCCTCTAACCTTTGATAGTAAGCTTTTCTGTAGTCTGCCTGTTGATGTATTTTCCGTTTGAACTGTGCACAACATGAAGAGACGGAACACTGGCGGCTTGTCACAATGCCCCCCGATGACATCACAATAGCGCTGCTGCCTAGAAAACAAGCTGCGCAGAAGAAGTTGTTCTTTGGGTGGGAGGGTGGGCTAGTGGAAGGAGGGGGCAATCTCTTTTTTTCCCGGGTGGTAGGGGGATGACAGGAGAAGGGAAGCGGGTGGTGAGAAAGGTACAGAGGGCAGGGTTTGGGGGCTGGGAAGGAAAGGGAAAAGATTAGGGTTTGGGGATGATGAAAGGGCTTTCTACGGGTAAGGATGGCAAAGGGTGGCAGTGACGGAAAGTCAGGCAACCTGTCCTGTCCGTCTTTTTGTATCGTGAATTGGAAAGACTGCAAGGGGGAGGGGAGTTGCTTGCGCCCTAAAGGAGGAGTTATTCAGATTCATTGCAGTGGGCGGCGGCTGCAAAACGCACCATTCTTCTTGTTTTGGCTCTGCAAAGCAGCCTTTTCAAGGGTTGGCTTGGGTGACAAAATGTCTTGTGTAGGCGTGGGTTTGTCTCCCTCTCGCTCTCTCTCCCTAAGATGTGTCCGGCATAGGCCAGGGTGCCACTCGAGGCCCAAACCAATTCTGGTTATCGCTTCTCGGCCTTTTGGCTAAGATCAAGTGTAGTATCTGTTCTTATCAGTTTAATATCTGATACGTCCCCTATCTGGGGACCATATATTAAATGGATTTTTAGAACAGGGAGATGGAAAAAGAGCTTGCTCTGTCCACTCCACGCATTGACCTGGTATTGCAGTACCTCCAGGAACGGTGCACCCCTTCTTAACCCAGTTTCCAAAAGCAGAACTCAATTCACCTGATTCATATTAGCCCGATTTAATGAATTGGAAGAAAGCATACGTCTTCATATGCACCTCAATTTGGCCCATTCACTTTTCACACTTCCTCCTTTTGTTTTTTATCTTTCACACTTTTGACTTTCTTTATTCATCCAAATAGCAAACTCATCACCACTCAACCTGACCAACTCGGCTATGTCCCCGTGCTGCAGTTCTCTGTCTTATCTAGATCATTTGCAATTGAATGGAATAGATCCCTTTTGGACAAAGTGGATTCACCTGCTGCTGCAGTGACCACAGGTGTGATAACATCTAGAATTGGCATCTGGTGCGATCTCTCCGCTTCCACTCCAAAGAAAGTTACCTGTTTATTCCTATCATGCATTGGTTTTTGGGGTTTTCTTTGAGTAATGATGATCTCTTTAGTAGTCTGTTGGCGCCCTCTCCTGGAGGAATAGTTTGCTTGCTCTTGGACATTCTAAAAGAGAGGTCATGATAGACATTGAGCTTCTGAGCTCAATTGGGGACAGTCATGGGTGATGAATGTTTGCAACCTACTGCGAAGCCTCATACCGCAATATAAGGAACGTCAAATACTAAGAAAGGGCGGCCTATGAAAGAATTACTACTTTCAATAAGTACACTTAAACGGCTAATTGGGAATAGAAAAACTGTAAAAAGCCCTCTGAGAAAGCCCCCCTCTAACCTTTGATAGTAAGCTTTTCTGTAGTCTGCCTGTTGATGTATTTTCCGTTTGAACTGTGCACAACATGAAGAGACGGAACACTGGCGGCTTGTCACAATGCCCCCCGATGACATCACAATAGCGCTGCTGCCTAGAAAACAAGCTGCGCAGAAGAAGTTGTTCTTTGGGTGGGAGGGTGGGCTAGTGGAAGGAGGGGGCAATCTCTTTTTTTCCCGGGTGGTAGGGGGATGACAGGAGAAGGGAAGCGGGTGGTGAGAAAGGTACAGAGGGCAGGGTTTGGGGGCTGGGAAGGAAAGGGAAAAGATTAGGGTTTGGGGATGATGAAAGGGCTTTCTACGGGTAAGGATGGCAAAGGGTGGCAGTGACGGAAAGTCAGGCAACCTGTCCTGTCCGTCTTTTTGTATCGTGAATTGGAAAGACTGCAAGGGGGAGGGGAGTTGCTTGCGCCCTAAAGGAGGAGTTATTCAGATTCATTGCAGTGGGCGGCGGCTGCAAAACGCACCATTCTTCTTGTTTTGGCTCTGCAAAGCAGCCTTTTCAAGGGTTGGCTTGGGTGACAAAATGTCTTGTGTAGGCGTGGGTTTGTCTCCCTCTCGCTCTCTCTCCCTAAGATGTGTCCGGCATAGGCCAGGGTGCCACTCGAGGCCCAAACCAATTCTGGTTATCGCTTCTCGGCCTTTTGGCTAAGATCAAGTGTAGTATCTGTTCTTATCAGGAAAAGGAAGGTGGAAGATAGTCCTGTCGCAGAACCTTCCAAGCTATTCATTGTGGACCTTAACCCACCCCAGGAAGAGGAGGATGGCCTCCTCCCAGAACCGGACGTGTTGGAGCAGATGGTGGAGTCCCTTGTGGCCGAAGAAGAAATGGAGGAGTCGGAAGCCACTGAGGCACCATCCCTGCTTGATCAGCTAGCAGAAGAGGGTCTGCTGGAGATACCCTTACCAGCAGGTGCCAAAGAGGAAGAACCGCCCGACCGGAGTGGTAACTAAGGCACACCGCCTGCTCTAACTTTCTCTTTCCTCCAATGACTGCTAACATTAACATCTTTTCCATTAATGTTAGGAGCATCAGAGACAAGTTCCGACGCCAGACAATTTTTGCGTTCCTTAACACTCAGTCTAGTGATGTATTTTTCCTGCAGGAATGCTCCCTTCCCTCCTCTAGGTCCTTCAACCATCTGGCCAGGGAGTGGACCCATGGCCCATCCTACTGGTCTGGCGGGGGCGACTGTAGGTCCGCGGGGGTCGCCGTGCTGATCAGGGGAAGCGCCTTCACATTGGACTCTGTTCAGGAAATCGTCTGCGGCAGGTTACTGCTCGTGGATGGCACCTGGGCGGGAGAACCTGTCAGGTTCATCAATGTGTATGCTTCTCCTGTGAAGAGCGATCGACTGGAGCTCCTCCAAGCCCTGCGCCCTCAGCTCGCTACCGCCAGGACGGTAGTGATGGCCGGGGATTTCAACTGCCCGATTGAGGAGGATGGACGCAGTTCTGGAACGGCTGCCAAGTTGGACGTCACATCCAAACTGCTCATTGAGATGGTGACCGAAGCCTCTCTTGTGGACGTTGTTGGCTCCATCGGACACGGATCCGTGAACTATTCATGGTGCCGATCCGATGGCTCGCTGCGTTCCAGGATTGACTTTGTGTTTACCTCTCGGGCGGTTGGGCGGAGTGGGCACTCGATGGTCCCCTGCTTCTTCTCTGACCACAGAGCCATTCACTTTCAAGGTGTGCTGGGCCATGGCTTCCCCATTGGCCCGGGCTCCTGGAAGCTGAACTGCTCTCTGCTGGAAAAGGGTGAGATTCTGGAGGAGCTTAGAGCTGCCTACTCCACGTGGCGGGCCTACAAGGCGGGCTTCCAGTCTGTTTCTGACTGGTGGGAATACGTTAAACTCGAGTTCCGTTTCTTCTTTCAGGCAAAGAGTCAACAACAGGCGTGTCTGAAGAGGAGGGACTTCAGGAGACTCCAGCGTGAGCTGCGTTCCCTGCAGGACCTTCTTCGATGCGGCTGGGACGTGAGAGAGGAGCTGGAGGAGACTAAGAGGAGCCTGAAAAGGCACTTCGAGGAGGAGTCCGAGCGAATTGTCTTCCGTTCCAAAGTGGAGAACCTGGAGAAGGGTGAGAAATGTAACTCGTTCTTTTTCAGGAAACTCCACGCCGGTCACACGCCCATGAATGAACTACGAGACGAGAGTGGAAACATGCGACGCGGGAAAGAGAACGTGATGAAGGTCGTCAGCGACTTCTACAGCGAACTCTACGCCCGCAAGACTACTGACCCCGAGGCCGCCGATAAGTTCCTGTCAGGTATCACTAACCATCTTGACCCTGCAGACGCGGCGGCCATGGATGTTCCTCTGACGGTGGACGAGCTGCTCTCGGCCGCCAAATCCTTTAGTTCTGGCAGGACACCGGGCAGTGACGGCCTCCCAGCAGAGCTCTATGTAGCGCTGGGAGACCTAATCTGTCCGGACCTGTTAGGGCTGTATGAGGAGATGGTGGTGGAGGGCAGAATGCCTCCATCTCTGAGGGAAGGAATGGTCACGATCCTGTACAAGCGTAAAGGAGAGAGGTGCGACCTGAAGAATTGGCGTCCCATCACCCTTCTGAACGTCGACTACAAGATCCTGGCCAAGACGATGGCAACGAGATTGAAGACTGTTATCGGACGGATCATCCACCCGGATCAGACCTGCGGCATCCCCGGACGTCGCATCGCAGACAGCCTGGCTCTCATGCGGGACACGGTCGAGTACATCAAAGCCCGCCGGGTGCACGCAGCCCTGATCTCGTTGGATCAGGAAAAGGCCTTCGACCGTGTTTCCCATGAGTTCCTGGGCAAAGCTCTGCACAGGTTAGGTTTGGGTAACATGTTTTGCTTGTATGTCCAACTAATGTATTTTGATATTCACAGCTCGGCGTTGGTGAACGGCTGGAAGACTGACCCCTTCCCGATCCTCTCAGGGGTCAGACAAGGCTGTCCTCTGTCACCTCTTCTTTTTGTTTGTGTTATAGAACTCTTTGCAGAGGCTATCCGGCGGAATGGAGAGATCAGAGGGATCACCGCACCAGGACCAGAACGCTTCGAGGTCAAGTGCTCGCTCTACATGGACGACGTGACCGTCTTCTGCGCGGACCGGCGCTCAGTCGACACCCTCGTCCAGACCTGTGAGACCTTCGGACGGGCTTCGGGAGCCAAAGTCAACTGCGGGAAGTCGGAAGCCATGCTCTTCGGGGACTGGCAGCCGGCCTCTTCCGCCCCCTTCCCTTTCAGCATCCAGCCGGATTTCATCAAGGTTCTTGGAGTCTGGTTCGGGAAGGAAGGAGCAGCCCTCAAGTCCTGGGAGGAACGCTTGACCAAGATCACCCAACGGATCGGTCTGTGGAGCCTCAGACGCCTCACCTGTGAGGGCAAAGCACTGGTCCTGCGTAACGAGGTACTGCCCGTGCTGCAGTACACGGCCCAGGCCTGGCCCCCCCTTGCCACCGTGTGCAGGGCCATTACCAGGACGGTGTTTCGTTTTGTCTGGGGATCCAAGATGGACAGAGTAAAGCGGAGCATCATGTACAGGGATCCTCGCAAGGGTGGGAAGGGCGTACCCGATATCCCCACCCTCCTGCGATCCTCCTTCGTATGTGACTGCGTTCGCCGAACTCTGCGAGTCAAGAGAGGTTCCGCGGGTGGGTCCATGTCTCGCTTCTTCCTGCTCCCCCTTTGGAGACGGTTAGGCTGGGACAAGTGGGACAGCTCCTTCCCCTACAACTGGACGGCGCCATGGTTCTACGGAGACGTGGTTCGGTTTGTGAGGGAACACCAACTGGAGGGACTCAAGCCTGATTTGTGGAAGCCAAAGACTATCCACAAACTCATCAGAGCCAAGGACGAAATGGAGAACATTCCAGGACTTCATCACGACACACTGGAGACTGTTTGGACAAACGTGTCATCGGCTGGATTGACCAACGGGCACAAGGACTTGTCATGGATGGCGATACAGGGCGGACTGCCCGTCCGGTCATTCATGCACGCCCGGAACCTGTGCAAAACCCGGTACTGCCCAAGGTGCCCCTTCGTGGAGGAAACATCGCTGCACGCCTTTTGGGACTGCCGTTTCGCACAGCGCCTGTTGGTTGCCCTGGAGGATGACCTGAGGAACTCCGTCCCCAGAGGGAGCCTATCGTACCATTCCGTACTTTATGGACTCTTCCCTGGGACTCACACCGTTGGAGCCATCCAGGAGGCTTGGCGCCTTATGAACTGCTTTAAGGACGCTATTTGGGTCGCCAGGAACCGGCTCATCTTGAAGAGGGAGAGGATGTCTATCCAGGATTGCCGCAGGCTGATCCACAGCCTGCTCAGAGACTATTCCATCATGGACAGTCCGGACGACAGCGCCGAGGAGGAGGTTTAGACCTCTTCCATGCCCCCTCCCTCCTTTTCCCGTTATGTGCGTCTTTCAATAAAGCTTCGGGCCTGTGATTTCCCCACCCTATCCAACTTTTCCCCTACCCCCATCCCCCAATCGCCGGTTCGTCGTTATTTATTGTCTAACTTTTTCTTTCAGCTTGAGTGTTATGGATAAGCATAGGAGTGTGATGTATAGTTTAGTGCGTCGTACTCTATGGCTATGTAAGAAGGATTGTATAGTTCTGTGTGTACGGGGCTGCGGCACTGTACACGGTTTGTTACCTTTTTGTGAGTAGTGCATGATAATAAAGATGCTGTTAAATCAAAAATCTGTTCTTATCAGTTTAATATCTGATACGTCCCCTATCTGGGGACCATATATTAAATGGATTTTTAGAACAGGGAGATGGAAAAAGAGCTTGCTCTGTCCACTCCACGCATTGACCTGGTATTGCAGTACCTCCAGGAACGGTGCACCCCTTCTTAACCCAGTTTCCAAAAGCAGAACTCAATTCACCTGATTCATATTAGCCCGATTTAATGAATTGGAAGAAAGCATACGTCTTCATATGCACCTCAATTTGGCCCATTCACTTTTCACACTTCCTCCTTTTGTTTTTTATCTTTCACACTTTTGACTTTCTTTATTCATCCAAATAGCAAACTCATCACCACTCAACCTGACCAACTCGGCTATGTCCCCGTGCTGCAGTTCTCTGTCTTATCTAGATCATTTGCAATTGAATGGAATAGATCCCTTTTGGACAAAGTGGATTCACCTGCTGCTGCAGTGACCACAGGTGTGATAACATCTAGAATTGGCATCTGGTGCGATCTCTCCGCTTCCACTCCAAAGAAAGTTACCTGTTTATTCCTATCATGCATTGGTTTTTGGGGTTTTCTTTGAGTAATGATGATCTCTTTAGTAGTCTGTTGGCGCCCTCTCCTGGAGGAATAGTTTGCTTGCTCTTGGACATTCTAAAAGAGAGGTCATGATAGACATTGAGCTTCTGAGCTCAATTGGGGACAGTCATGGGTGATGAATGTTTGCAACCTACTGCGAAGCCTCATACCGCAATATAAGGAACGTCAAATACTAAGAAAGGGCGGCCTATGAAAGAATTACTACTTTCAATAAGTACACTTAAACGGCTAATTGGGAATAGAAAAACTGTAAAAAGCCCTCTGAGAAAGCCCCCCTCTAACCTTTGATAGTAAGCTTTTCTGTAGTCTGCCTGTTGATGTATTTTCCGTTTGAACTGTGCACAACATGAAGAGACGGAACACTGGCGGCTTGTCACAATGCCCCCCGATGACATCACAATAGCGCTGCTGCCTAGAAAACAAGCTGCGCAGAAGAAGTTGTTCTTTGGGTGGGAGGGTGGGCTAGTGGAAGGAGGGGGCAATCTCTTTTTTTCCCGGGTGGTAGGGGGATGACAGGAGAAGGGAAGCGGGTGGTGAGAAAGGTACAGAGGGCAGGGTTTGGGGGCTGGGAAGGAAAGGGAAAAGATTAGGGTTTGGGGATGATGAAAGGGCTTTCTACGGGTAAGGATGGCAAAGGGTGGCAGTGACGGAAAGTCAGGCAACCTGTCCTGTCCGTCTTTTTGTATCGTGAATTGGAAAGACTGCAAGGGGGAGGGGAGTTGCTTGCGCCCTAAAGGAGGAGTTATTCAGATTCATTGCAGTGGGCGGCGGCTGCAAAACGCACCATTCTTCTTGTTTTGGCTCTGCAAAGCAGCCTTTTCAAGGGTTGGCTTGGGTGACAAAATGTCTTGTGTAGGCGTGGGTTTGTCTCCCTCTCGCTCTCTCTCCCTAAGATGTGTCCGGCATAGGCCAGGGTGCCACTCGAGGCCCAAACCAATTCTGGTTATCGCTTCTCGGCCTTTTGGCTAAGATCAAGTGTAGTATCTGTTCTTATCAGTTTAATATCTGATACGTCCCCTATCTGGGGACCATATATTAAATGGATTTTTAGAACAGGGAGATGGAAATAGAGCTTGCTCTGTCCACTCCACGCATTGACCTGGTATTGCAGTACCTCCAGGAACGGTGCACCCCTTCTTAACCCAGTTTCCAAAAGCAGAACTCAATTCACCTGATTCATATTAGCCCGATTTAATGAATTGGAAGAAAGCATACGTCTTCATATGCACCTCAATTTGGCCCATTCACTTTTCACACTTCCTCCTTTTGTTTTTTATCTTTCACACTTTTGACTTTCTTTATTCATCCAAATAGCAAACTCATCACCACTCAACCTGACCAACTCGGCTATGTCCCCGTGCTGCAGTTCTCTGTCTTATCTAGATCATTTGCAATTGAATGGAATAGATCCCTTTTGGACAAAGTGGATTCACCTGCTGCTGCAGTGACCACAGGTGTGATAACATCTAGAATTGGCATCTGGTGCGATCTCTCCGCTTCCACTCCAAAGAAAGTTACCTGTTTATTCCTATCATGCATTGGTTTTTGGGGTTTTCTTTGAGTAATGATGATCTCTTTAGTAGTCTGTTGGCGCCCTCTCCTGGAGGAATAGTTTGCTTGCTCTTGGACATTCTAAAAGAGAGGTCATGATAGACATTGAGCTTCTGAGCTCAATTGGGGACAGTCATGGGTGATGAATGTTTGCAACCTACTGCGAAGCCTCATACCGCAATATAAGGAACGTCAAATACTAAGAAAGGGCGGCCTATGAAAGAATTACTACTTTCAATAAGTACACTTAAACGGCTAATTGGGAATAGAAAAACTGTAAAAAGCCCTCTGAGAAAGCCCCCCTCTAACCTTTGATAGTAAGCTTTTCTGTAGTCTGCCTGTTGATGTATTTTCCGTTTGAACTGTGCACAACATGAAGAGACGGAACACTGGCGGCTTGTCACAATGCCCCCCGATGACATCACAATAGCGCTGCTGCCTAGAAAACAAGCTGCGCAGAAGAAGTTGTTCTTTGGGTGGGAGGGTGGGCTAGTGGAAGGAGGGGGCAATCTCTTTTTTTCCCGGGTGGTAGGGGGATGACAGGAGAAGGGAAGCGGGTGGTGAGAAAGGTACAGAGGGCAGGGTTTGGGGGCTGGGAAGGAAAGGGAAAAGATTAGGGTTTGGGGATGATGAAAGGGCTTTCTACGGGTAAGGATGGCAAAGGGTGGCAGTGACGGAAAGTCAGGCAACCTGTCCTGTCCGTCTTTTTGTATCGTGAATTGGAAAGACTGCAAGGGGGAGGGGAGTTGCTTGCGCCCTAAAGGAGGAGTTATTCAGATTCATTGCAGTGGGCGGCGGCTGCAAAACGCACCATTCTTCTTGTTTTGGCTCTGCAAAGCAGCCTTTTCAAGGGTTGGCTTGGGTGACAAAATGTCTTGTGTAGGCGTGGGTTTGTCTCCCTCTCGCTCTCTCTCCCTAAGATGTGTCCGGCATAGGCCAGGGTGCCACTCGAGGCCCAAACCAATTCTGGTTATCGCTTCTCGGCCTTTTGGCTAAGATCAAGTGTAGTATCTGTTCTTATCAGTTTAATATCTGATACGTCCCCTATCTGGGGACCATATATTAAATGGATTTTTAGAACAGGGAGATGGAAAAAGAGCTTGCTCTGTCCACTCCACGCATTGACCTGGTATTGCAGTACCTCCAGGAACGGTGCACCCCTTCTTAACCCAGTTTCCAAAAGCAGAACTCAATTCACCTGATTCATATTAGCCCGATTTAATGAATTGGAAGAAAGCATACGTCTTCATATGCACCTCAATTTGGCCCATTCACTTTTCACACTTCCTCCTTTTGTTTTTTATCTTTCACACTTTTGACTTTCTTTATTCATCCAAATAGCAAACTCATCACCACTCAACCTGACCAACTCGGCTATGTCCCCGTGCTGCAGTTCTCTGTCTTATCTAGATCATTTGCAATTGAATGGAATAGATCCCTTTTGGACAAAGTGGATTCACCTGCTGCTGCAGTGACCACAGGTGTGATAACATCTAGAATTGGCATCTGGTGCGATCTCTCCGCTTCCACTCCAAAGAAAGTTACCTGTTTATTCCTATCATGCATTGGTTTTTGGGGTTTTCTTTGAGTAATGATGATCTCTTTAGTAGTCTGTTGGCGCCCTCTCCTGGAGGAATAGTTTGCTTGCTCTTGGACATTCTAAAAGAGAGGTCATGATAGACATTGAGCTTCTGAGCTCAATTGGGGACAGTCATGGGTGATGAATGTTTGCAACCTACTGCGAAGCCTCATACCGCAATATAAGGAACGTCAAATACTAAGAAAGGGCGGCCTATGAAAGAATTACTACTTTCAATAAGTACACTTAAACGGCTAATTGGGAATAGAAAAACTGTAAAAAGCCCTCTGAGAAAGCCCCCCTCTAACCTTTGATAGTAAGCTTTTCTGTAGTCTGCCTGTTGATGTATTTTCCGTTTGAACTGTGCACAACATGAAGAGACGGAACACTGGCGGCTTGTCACAATGCCCCCCGATGACATCACAATAGCGCTGCTGCCTAGAAAACAAGCTGCGCAGAAGAAGTTGTTCTTTGGGTGGGAGGGTGGGCTAGTGGAAGGAGGGGGCAATCTCTTTTTTTCCCGGGTGGTAGGGGGATGACAGGAGAAGGGAAGCGGGTGGTGAGAAAGGTACAGAGGGCAGGGTTTGGGGGCTGGGAAGGAAAGGGAAAAGATTAGGGTTTGGGGATGATGAAAGGGCTTTCTACGGGTAAGGATGGCAAAGGGTGGCAGTGACGGAAAGTCAGGCAACCTGTCCTGTCCGTCTTTTTGTATCGTGAATTGGAAAGACTGCAAGGGGGAGGGGAGTTGCTTGCGCCCTAAAGGAGGAGTTATTCAGATTCATTGCAGTGGGCGGCGGCTGCAAAACGCACCATTCTTCTTGTTTTGGCTCTGCAAAGCAGCCTTTTCAAGGGTTGGCTTGGGTGACAAAATGTCTTGTGTAGGCGTGGGTTTGTCTCCCTCTCGCTCTCTCTCCCTAAGATGTGTCCGGCATAGGCCAGGGTGCCACTCGAGGCCCAAACCAATTCTGGTTATCGCTTCTCGGCCTTTTGGCTAAGATCAAGTGTAGTATCTGTGAGGCTCGGCAGATGCAATGCACACTGGAAGGTTGCGCTTGCTAGTACTCTGGATGTATAGTATATTCATCTAGAGGAAAACATGGCCCTACCAGGATCGAGGCTATTAGACTGAGTAAGTGTGGGGGCTATGGTGCAATGTGCCCCAGGACTGACGACCCTGGAGTGAGTCTGAGCTTGCTGGCTTGGGACCCCGGCGAGCCTTGGGCTCTGTAGCACACCGTACCTTGCCCTTTCATACTTTCTGAGCATATTGCTCTATCCCGGCCTTCTGGCTAGGAAGGGAAATTTTTATAATCATGGTCGGAGGTTCGTTCAGCTTTGGGCTGAGAAACCAACACCCGGTTGGAGGTCCGGGTCAGCTTCGGCTGAGAAACCAACACCCGGTTTGAGGTCCGGGTCAGCTTCGGCTGAGAAACCAACACCCGGTTGGAGGTCCGGGTCAGCTTCGGCTGAGAAACCAACACCCGGTTGGAGGTCCGGGTCAGCTTCGGCTGAGAAACCAACACCCGGTTGGAGGTCCGGTTAGCCTTGGGCTGAGAAACTAACACCGGTTGACGGTCCGGGCAGTTTCGGCTGCGAAACCAACAACTAGTAGCTCTCTACTCCACTTGGGTAAGATGCCTGGGTGGACGCTGGGAGCAACGACAAGGCTCAACCAGGCTTCGGCTTGGGGGAGCACCGAAGATCCCTGACCCTTGCTGTGGCCTTCTGGCTCGGAGGGACGGGGTTGATTTTTGGGGACCCTCTCCTCACGGAAGGGTCCACACGAATCCTAGCCTTTGCACTGTTTTTGGTGTGACTTCGGTCATGCATTTTTTGCGGTGCTTTGGAAAGCTTCATTAAATCAAAAAATCTGTTCTTATCAGTTTAATATCTGATACGTCCCCTATCTGGGGACCATATATTAAATGGATTTTTAGAACAGGGAGATGGAAAAAGAGCTTGCTCTGTCCACTCCACGCATTGACCTGGTATTGCAGTACCTCCAGGAACGGTGCACCCCTTCTTAACCCAGTTTCCAAAAGCAGAACTCAATTCACCTGATTCATATTAGCCCGATTTAATGAATTGGAAGAAAGCATACGTCTTCATATGCACCTCAATTTGGCCCATTCACTTTTCACACTTCCTCCTTTTGTTTTTTATCTTTCACACTTTTGACTTTCTTTATTCATCCAAATAGCAAACTCATCACCACTCAACCTGACCAACTCGGCTATGTCCCCGTGCTGCAGTTCTCTGTCTTATCTAGATCATTTGCAATTGAATGGAATAGATCCCTTTTGGACAAAGTGGATTCACCTGCTGCTGCAGTGACCACAGGTGTGATAACATCTAGAATTGGCATCTGGTGCGATCTCTCCGCTTCCACTCCAAAGAAAGTTACCTGTTTATTCCTATCATGCATTGGTTTTTGGGGTTTTCTTTGAGTAATGATGATCTCTTTAGTAGTCTGTTGGCGCCCTCTCCTGGAGGAATAGTTTGCTTGCTCTTGGACATTCTAAAAGAGAGGTCATGATAGACATTGAGCTTCTGAGCTCAATTGGGGACAGTCATGGGTGATGAATGTTTGCAACCTACTGCGAAGCCTCATACCGCAATATAAGGAACGTCAAATACTAAGAAAGGGCGGCCTATGAAAGAATTACTACTTTCAATAAGTACACTTAAACGGCTAATTGGGAATAGAAAAACTGTAAAAAGCCCTCTGAGAAAGCCCCCCTCTAACCTTTGATAGTAAGCTTTTCTGTAGTCTGCCTGTTGATGTATTTTCCGTTTGAACTGTGCACAACATGAAGAGACGGAACACTGGCGGCTTGTCACAATGCCCCCCGATGACATCACAATAGCGCTGCTGCCTAGAAAACAAGCTGCGCAGAAGAAGTTGTTCTTTGGGTGGGAGGGTGGGCTAGTGGAAGGAGGGGGCAATCTCTTTTTTTCCCGGGTGGTAGGGGGATGACAGGAGAAGGGAAGCGGGTGGTGAGAAAGGTACAGAGGGCAGGGTTTGGGGGCTGGGAAGGAAAGGGAAAAGATTAGGGTTTGGGGATGATGAAAGGGCTTTCTACGGGTAAGGATGGCAAAGGGTGGCAGTGACGGAAAGTCAGGCAACCTGTCCTGTCCGTCTTTTTGTATCGTGAATTGGAAAGACTGCAAGGGGGAGGGGAGTTGCTTGCGCCCTAAAGGAGGAGTTATTCAGATTCATTGCAGTGGGCGGCGGCTGCAAAACGCACCATTCTTCTTGTTTTGGCTCTGCAAAGCAGCCTTTTCAAGGGTTGGCTTGGGTGACAAAATGTCTTGTGTAGGCGTGGGTTTGTCTCCCTCTCGCTCTCTCTCCCTAAGATGTGTCCGGCATAGGCCAGGGTGCCACTCGAGGCCCAAACCAATTCTGGTTATCGCTTCTCGGCCTTTTGGCTAAGATCAAGTGTAGTATCTGTTCTTATCAGTTTAATATCTGATACGTCCCCTATCTGGGGACCATATATTAAATGGATTTTTAGAACAGGGAGATGGAAAAAGAGCTTGCTCTGTCCACTCCACGCATTGACCTGGTATTGCAGTACCTCCAGGAACGGTGCACCCCTTCTTAACCCAGTTTCCAAAAGCAGAACTCAATTCACCTGATTCATATTAGCCCGATTTAATGAATTGGAAGAAAGCATACGTCTTCATATGCACCTCAATTTGGCCCATTCACTTTTCACACTTCCTCCTTTTGTTTTTTATCTTTCACACTTTTGACTTTCTTTATTCATCCAAATAGCAAACTCATCACCACTCAACCTGACCAACTCGGCTATGTCCCCGTGCTGCAGTTCTCTGTCTTATCTAGATCATTTGCAATTGAATGGAATAGATCCCTTTTGGACAAAGTGGATTCACCTGCTGCTGCAGTGACCACAGGTGTGATAACATCTAGAATTGGCATCTGGTGCGATCTCTCCGCTTCCACTCCAAAGAAAGTTACCTGTTTATTCCTATCATGCATTGGTTTTTGGGGTTTTCTTTGAGTAATGATGATCTCTTTAGTAGTCTGTTGGCGCCCTCTCCTGGAGGAATAGTTTGCTTGCTCTTGGACATTCTAAAAGAGAGGTCATGATAGACATTGAGCTTCTGAGCTCAATTGGGGACAGTCATGGGTGATGAATGTTTGCAACCTACTGCGAAGCCTCATACCGCAATATAAGGAACGTCAAATACTAAGAAAGGGCGGCCTATGAAAGAATTACTACTTTCAATAAGTACACTTAAACGGCTAATTGGGAATAGAAAAACTGTAAAAAGCCCTCTGAGAAAGCCCCCCTCTAACCTTTGATAGTAAGCTTTTCTGTAGTCTGCCTGTTGATGTATTTTCCGTTTGAACTGTGCACAACATGAAGAGACGGAACACTGGCGGCTTGTCACAATGCCCCCCGATGACATCACAATAGCGCTGCTGCCTAGAAAACAAGCTGCGCAGAAGAAGTTGTTCTTTGGGTGGGAGGGTGGGCTAGTGGAAGGAGGGGGCAATCTCTTTTTTTCCCGGGTGGTAGGGGGATGACAGGAGAAGGGAAGCGGGTGGTGAGAAAGGTACAGAGGGCAGGGTTTGGGGGCTGGGAAGGAAAGGGAAAAGATTAGGGTTTGGGGATGATGAAAGGGCTTTCTACGGGTAAGGATGGCAAAGGGTGGCAGTGACGGAAAGTCAGGCAACCTGTCCTGTCCGTCTTTTTGTATCGTGAATTGGAAAGACTGCAAGGGGGAGGGGAGTTGCTTGCGCCCTAAAGGAGGAGTTATTCAGATTCATTGCAGTGGGCGGCGGCTGCAAAACGCACCATTCTTCTTGTTTTGGCTCTGCAAAGCAGCCTTTTCAAGGGTTGGCTTGGGTGACAAAATGTCTTGTGTAGGCGTGGGTTTGTCTCCCTCTCGCTCTCTCTCCCTAAGATGTGTCCGGCATAGGCCAGGGTGCCACTCGAGGCCCAAACCAATTCTGGTTATCGCTTCTCGGCCTTTTGGCTAAGATCAAGTGTAGTATCTGTTCTTATCAGTTTAATATCTGATACGTCCCCTATCTGGGGACCATATATTAAATGGATTTTTAGAACAGGGAGATGGAAAAAGAGCTTGCTCTGTCCACTCCACGCATTGACCTGGTATTGCAGTACCTCCAGGAACGGTGCACCCCTTCTTAACCCAGTTTCCAAAAGCAGAACTCAATTCACCTGATTCATATTAGCCCGATTTAATGAATTGGAAGAAAGCATACGTCTTCATATGCACCTCAATTTGGCCCATTCACTTTTCACACTTCCTCCTTTTGTTTTTTATCTTTCACACTTTTGACTTTCTTTATTCATCCAAATAGCAAACTCATCACCACTCAACCTGACCAACTCGGCTATGTCCCCGTGCTGCAGTTCTCTGTCTTATCTAGATCATTTGCAATTGAATGGAATAGATCCCTTTTGGACAAAGTGGATTCACCTGCTGCTGCAGTGACCACAGGTGTGATAACATCTAGAATTGGCATCTGGTGCGATCTCTCCGCTTCCACTCCAAAGAAAGTTACCTGTTTATTCCTATCATGCATTGGTTTTTGGGGTTTTCTTTGAGTAATGATGATCTCTTTAGTAGTCTGTTGGCGCCCTCTCCTGGAGGAATAGTTTGCTTGCTCTTGGACATTCTAAAAGAGAGGTCATGATAGACATTGAGCTTCTGAGCTCAATTGGGGACAGTCATGGGTGATGAATGTTTGCAACCTACTGCGAAGCCTCATACCGCAATATAAGGAACGTCAAATACTAAGAAAGGGCGGCCTATGAAAGAATTACTACTTTCAATAAGTACACTTAAACGGCTAATTGGGAATAGAAAAACTGTAAAAAGCCCTCTGAGAAAGCCCCCCTCTAACCTTTGATAGTAAGCTTTTCTGTAGTCTGCCTGTTGATGTATTTTCCGTTTGAACTGTGCACAACATGAAGAGACGGAACACTGGCGGCTTGTCACAATGCCCCCCGATGACATCACAATAGCGCTGCTGCCTAGAAAACAAGCTGCGCAGAAGAAGTTGTTCTTTGGGTGGGAGGGTGGGCTAGTGGAAGGAGGGGGCAATCTCTTTTTTTCCCGGGTGGTAGGGGGATGACAGGAGAAGGGAAGCGGGTGGTGAGAAAGGTACAGAGGGCAGGGTTTGGGGGCTGGGAAGGAAAGGGAAAAGATTAGGGTTTGGGGATGATGAAAGGGCTTTCTACGGGTAAGGATGGCAAAGGGTGGCAGTGACGGAAAGTCAGGCAACCTGTCCTGTCCGTCTTTTTGTATCGTGAATTGGAAAGACTGCAAGGGGGAGGGGAGTTGCTTGCGCCCTAAAGGAGGAGTTATTCAGATTCATTGCAGTGGGCGGCGGCTGCAAAACGCACCATTCTTCTTGTTTTGGCTCTGCAAAGCAGCCTTTTCAAGGGTTGGCTTGGGTGACAAAATGTCTTGTGTAGGCGTGGGTTTGTCTCCCTCTCGCTCTCTCTCCCTAAGATGTGTCCGGCATAGGCCAGGGTGCCACTCGAGGCCCAAACCAATTCTGGTTATCGCTTCTCGGCCTTTTGGCTAAGATCAAGTGTAGTATCTGTTCTTATCAGTTTAATATCTGATACGTCCCCTATCTGGGGACCATATATTAAATGGATTTTTAGAACAGGGAGATGGAAAAAGAGCTTGCTCTGTCCACTCCACGCATTGACCTGGTATTGCAGTACCTCCAGGAACGGTGCACCCCTTCTTAACCCAGTTTCCAAAAGCAGAACTCAATTCACCTGATTCATATTAGCCCGATTTAATGAATTGGAAGAAAGCATACGTCTTCATATGCACCTCAATTTGGCCCATTCACTTTTCACACTTCCTCCTTTTGTTTTTTATCTTTCACACTTTTGACTTTCTTTATTCATCCAAATAGCAAACTCATCACCACTCAACCTGACCAACTCGGCTATGTCCCCGTGCTGCAGTTCTCTGTCTTATCTAGATCATTTGCAATTGAATGGAATAGATCCCTTTTGGACAAAGTGGATTCACCTGCTGCTGCAGTGACCACAGGTGTGATAACATCTAGAATTGGCATCTGGTGCGATCTCTCCGCTTCCACTCCAAAGAAAGTTACCTGTTTATTCCTATCATGCATTGGTTTTTGGGGTTTTCTTTGAGTAATGATGATCTCTTTAGTAGTCTGTTGGCGCCCTCTCCTGGAGGAATAGTTTGCTTGCTCTTGGACATTCTAAAAGAGAGGTCATGATAGACATTGAGCTTCTGAGCTCAATTGGGGACAGTCATGGGTGATGAATGTTTGCAACCTACTGCGAAGCCTCATACCGCAATATAAGGAACGTCAAATACTAAGAAAGGGCGGCCTATGAAAGAATTACTACTTTCAATAAGTACACTTAAACGGCTAATTGGGAATAGAAAAACTGTAAAAAGCCTCTGAGAAAGCCCCCCTCTAACCTTTGATAGTAAGCTTTTCTGTAGTCTGCCTGTTGATGTATTTTCCGTTTGAACTGTGCACAACATGAAGAGACGGAACACTGGCGGCTTGTCACAATGCCCCCCGATGACATCACAATAGCGCTGCTGCCTAGAAAACAAGCCTGCGCAGAAGAAGTTGTTCTTTGGGTGGGAGGGTGGGCTAGTGGAAGGAGGGGGCAATCTCTTTTTTTCCCGGGTGGTAGGGGGATGACAGGAGAAGGGAAGCGGGTGGTGAGAAAGGTACAGAGGGCAGGGTTTGGGGGCTGGGAAGGAAAGGGAAAAGATTAGGGTTTGGGGATGATGAAAGGGCTTTCTACGGGTAAGGATGGCAAAGGGTGGCAGTGACGGAAAGTCAGGCAACCTGTCCTGTCCGTCTTTTTGTATCGTGAATTGGAAAGACTGCAAGGGGGAGGGGAGTTGCTTGCGCCCTAAAGGAGGAGTTATTCAGATTCATTGCAGTGGGCGGCGGCTGCAAAACGCACCATTCTTCTTGTTTTGGCTCTGCAAAGCAGCCTTTTCAAGGGTTGGCTTGGGTGACAAAATGTCTTGTGTAGGCGTGGGTTTGTCTCCCTCTCGCTCTCTCTCCCTAAGATGTGTCCGGCATAGGCCAGGGTGCCACTCGAGGCCCAAACCAATTCTGGTTATCGCTTCTCGGCCTTTTGGCTAAGATCAAGTGTAGTATCTGTTCTTATCAGTTTAATATCTGATACGTCCCCTATCTGGGGACCATATATTAAATGGATTTTTAGAACAGGGAGATGGAAAAAGAGCTTGCTCTGTCCACTCCACGCATTGACCTGGTATTGCAGTACCTCCAGGAACGGTGCACCCCTTCTTAACCCAGTTTCCAAAAGCAGAACTCAATTCACCTGATTCATATTAGCCCGATTTAATGAATTGGAAGAAAGCATACGTCTTCATATGCACCTCAATTTGGCCCATTCACTTTTCACACTTCCTCCTTTTGTTTTTTATCTTTCACACTTTTGACTTTCTTTATTCATCCAAATAGCAAACTCATCACCACTCAACCTGACCAACTCGGCTATGTCCCCGTGCTGCAGTTCTCTGTCTTATCTAGATCATTTGCAATTGAATGGAATAGATCCCTTTTGGACAAAGTGGATTCACCTGCTGCTGCAGTGACCACAGGTGTGATAACATCTAGAATTGGCATCTGGTGCGATCTCTCCGCTTCCACTCCAAAGAAAGTTACCTGTTTATTCCTATCATGCATTGGTTTTTGGGGTTTTCTTTGAGTAATGATGATCTCTTTAGTAGTCTGTTGGCGCCCTCTCCTGGAGGAATAGTTTGCTTGCTCTTGGACATTCTAAAAGAGAGGTCATGATAGACATTGAGCTTCTGAGCTCAATTGGGGACAGTCATGGGTGATGAATGTTTGCAACCTACTGCGAAGCCTCATACCGCAATATAAGGAACGTCAAATACTAAGAAAGGGCGGCCTATGAAAGAATTACTACTTTCAATAAGTACACTTAAACGGCTAATTGGGAATAGAAAAACTGTAAAAAGCCCTCTGAGAAAGCCCCCCTCTAACCTTTGATAGTAAGCTTTTCTGTAGTCTGCCTGTTGATGTATTTTCCGTTTGAACTGTGCACAACATGAAGAGACGGAACACTGGCGGCTTGTCACAATGCCCCCCGATGACATCACAATAGCGCTGCTGCCTAGAAAACAAGCTGCGCAGAAGAAGTTGTTCTTTGGGTGGGAGGGTGGGCTAGTGGAAGGAGGGGGCAATCTCTTTTTTTCCCGGGTGGTAGGGGGATGACAGGAGAAGGGAAGCGGGTGGTGAGAAAGGTACAGAGGGCAGGGTTTGGGGGCTGGGAAGGAAAGGGAAAAGATTAGGGTTTGGGGATGATGAAAGGGCTTTCTACGGGTAAGGATGGCAAAGGGTGGCAGTGACGGAAAGTCAGGCAACCTGTCCTGTCCGTCTTTTTGTATCGTGAATTGGAAAGACTGCAAGGGGGAGGGGAGTTGCTTGCGCCCTAAAGGAGGAGTTATTCAGATTCATTGCAGTGGGCGGCGGCTGCAAAACGCACCATTCTTCTTGTTTTGGCTCTGCAAAGCAGCCTTTTCAAGGGTTGGCTTGGGTGACAAAATGTCTTGTGTAGGCGTGGGTTTGTCTCCCTCTCGCTCTCTCTCCCTAAGATGTGTCCGGCATAGGCCAGGGTGCCACTCGAGGCCCAAACCAATTCTGGTTATCGCTTCTCGGCCTTTTGGCTAAGATCAAGTGTAGTATCTGTTCTTATCAGTTTAATATCTGATACGTCCCCTATCTGGGGACCATATATTAAATGGATTTTTAGAACAGGGAGATGGAAAAAGAGCTTGCTCTGTCCACTCCACGCATTGACCTGGTATTGCAGTACCTCCAGGAACGGTGCACCCCTTCTTAACCCAGTTTCCAAAAGCAGAACTCAATTCACCTGATTCATATTAGCCCGATTTAATGAATTGGAAGAAAGCATACGTCTTCATATGCACCTCAATTTGGCCCATTCACTTTTCACACTTCCTCCTTTTGTTTTTTATCTTTCACACTTTTGACTTTCTTTATTCATCCAAATAGCAAACTCATCACCACTCAACCTGACCAACTCGGCTATGTCCCCGTGCTGCAGTTCTCTGTCTTATCTAGATCATTTGCAATTGAATGGAATAGATCCCTTTTGGACAAAGTGGATTCACCTGCTGCTGCAGTGACCACAGGTGTGATAACATCTAGAATTGGCATCTGGTGCGATCTCTCCGCTTCCACTCCAAAGAAAGTTACCTGTTTATTCCTATCATGCATTGGTTTTTGGGGTTTTCTTTGAGTAATGATGATCTCTTTAGTAGTCTGTTGGCGCCCTCTCCTGGAGGAATAGTTTGCTTGCTCTTGGACATTCTAAAAGAGAGGTCATGATAGACATTGAGCTTCTGAGCTCAATTGGGGACAGTCATGGGTGATGAATGTTTGCAACCTACTGCGAAGCCTCATACCGCAATATAAGGAACGTCAAATACTAAGAAAGGGCGGCCTATGAAAGAATTACTACTTTCAATAAGTACACTTAAACGGCTAATTGGGAATAGAAAAACTGTAAAAAGCCCTCTGAGAAAGCCCCCCTCTAACCTTTGATAGTAAGCTTTTCTGTAGTCTGCCTGTTGATGTATTTTCCGTTTGAACTGTGCACAACATGAAGAGACGGAACACTGGCGGCTTGTCACAATGCCCCCCGATGACATCACAATAGCGCTGCTGCCTAGAAAACAAGCTGCGCAGAAGAAGTTGTTCTTTGGGTGGGAGGGTGGGCTAGTGGAAGGAGGGGGCAATCTCTTTTTTTCCCGGGTGGTAGGGGGATGACAGGAGAAGGGAAGCGGGTGGTGAGAAAGGTACAGAGGGCAGGGTTTGGGGGCTGGGAAGGAAAGGGAAAAGATTAGGGTTTGGGGATGATGAAAGGGCTTTCTACGGGTAAGGATGGCAAAGGGTGGCAGTGACGGAAAGTCAGGCAACCTGTCCTGTCCGTCTTTTTGTATCGTGAATTGGAAAGACTGCAAGGGGGAGGGGAGTTGCTTGCGCCCTAAAGGAGGAGTTATTCAGATTCATTGCAGTGGGCGGCGGCTGCAAAACGCACCATTCTTCTTGTTTTGGCTCTGCAAAGCAGCCTTTTCAAGGGTTGGCTTGGGTGACAAAATGTCTTGTGTAGGCGTGGGTTTGTCTCCCTCTCGCTCTCTCTCCCTAAGATGTGTCCGGCATAGGCCAGGGTGCCACTCGAGGCCCAAACCAATTCTGGTTATCGCTTCTCGGCCTTTTGGCTAAGATCAAGTGTAGTATCTGTTCTTATCAGTTTAATATCTGATACGTCCCCTATCTGGGGACCATATATTAAATGGATTTTTAGAACAGGGAGATGGAAAAAGAGCTTGCTCTGTCCACTCCACGCATTGACCTGGTATTGCAGTACCTCCAGGAACGGTGCACCCCTTCTTAACCCAGTTTCCAAAAGCAGAACTCAATTCACCTGATTCATATTAGCCCGATTTAATGAATTGGAAGAAAGCATACGTCTTCATATGCACCTCAATTTGGCCCATTCACTTTTCACACTTCCTCCTTTTGTTTTTTATCTTTCACACTTTTGACTTTCTTTATTCATCCAAATAGCAAACTCATCACCACTCAACCTGACCAACTCGGCTATGTCCCCGTGCTGCAGTTCTCTGTCTTATCTAGATCATTTGCAATTGAATGGAATAGATCCCTTTTGGACAAAGTGGATTCACCTGCTGCTGCAGTGACCACAGGTGTGATAACATCTAGAATTGGCATCTGGTGCGATCTCTCCGCTTCCACTCCAAAGAAAGTTACCTGTTTATTCCTATCATGCATTGGTTTTTGGGGTTTTCTTTGAGTAATGATGATCTCTTTAGTAGTCTGTTGGCGCCCTCTCCTGGAGGAATAGTTTGCTTGCTCTTGGACATTCTAAAAGAGAGGTCATGATAGACATTGAGCTTCTGAGCTCAATTGGGGACAGTCATGGGTGATGAATGTTTGCAACCTACTGCGAAGCCTCATACCGCAATATAAGGAACGTCAAATACTAAGAAAGGGCGGCCTATGAAAGAATTACTACTTTCAATAAGTACACTTAAACGGCTAATTGGGAATAGAAAAACTGTAAAAAGCCCTCTGAGAAAGCCCCCCTCTAACCTTTGATAGTAAGCTTTTCTGTAGTCTGCCTGTTGATGTATTTTCCGTTTGAACTGTGCACAACATGAAGAGACGGAACACTGGCGGCTTGTCACAATGCCCCCCGATGACATCACAATAGCGCTGCTGCCTAGAAAACAAGCTGCGCAGAAGAAGTTGTTCTTTGGGTGGGAGGGTGGGCTAGTGGAAGGAGGGGGCAATCTCTTTTTTTCCCGGGTGGTAGGGGGATGACAGGAGAAGGGAAGCGGGTGGTGAGAAAGGTACAGAGGGCAGGGTTTGGGGGCTGGGAAGGAAAGGGAAAAGATTAGGGTTTGGGGATGATGAAAGGGCTTTCTACGGGTAAGGATGGCAAAGGGTGGCAGTGACGGAAAGTCAGGCAACCTGTCCTGTCCGTCTTTTTGTATCGTGAATTGGAAAGACTGCAAGGGGGAGGGGAGTTGCTTGCGCCCTAAAGGAGGAGTTATTCAGATTCATTGCAGTGGGCGGCGGCTGCAAAACGCACCATTCTTCTTGTTTTGGCTCTGCAAAGCAGCCTTTTCAAGGGTTGGCTTGGGTGACAAAATGTCTTGTGTAGGCGTGGGTTTGTCTCCCTCTCGCTCTCTCTCCCTAAGATGTGTCCGGCATAGGCCAGGGTGCCACTCGAGGCCCAAACCAATTCTGGTTATCGCTTCTCGGCCTTTTGGCTAAGATCAAGTGTAGTATCTGTTCTTATCAGTTTAATATCTGATACGTCCCCTATCTGGGGACCATATATTAAATGGATTTTTAGAACAGGGAGATGGAAAAAGAGCTTGCTCTGTCCACTCCACGCATTGACCTGGTATTGCAGTACCTCCAGGAACGGTGCACCCCTTCTTAACCCAGTTTCCAAAAGCAGAACTCAATTCACCTGATTCATATTAGCCCGATTTAATGAATTGGAAGAAAGCATACGTCTTCATATGCACCTCAATTTGGCCCATTCACTTTTCACACTTCCTCCTTTTGTTTTTTATCTTTCACACTTTTGACTTTCTTTATTCATCCAAATAGCAAACTCATCACCACTCAACCTGACCAACTCGGCTATGTCCCCGTGCTGCAGTTCTCTGTCTTATCTAGATCATTTGCAATTGAATGGAATAGATCCCTTTTGGACAAAGTGGATTCACCTGCTGCTGCAGTGACCACAGGTGTGATAACATCTAGAATTGGCATCTGGTGCGATCTCTCCGCTTCCACTCCAAAGAAAGTTACCTGTTTATTCCTATCATGCATTGGTTTTTGGGGTTTTCTTTGAGTAATGATGATCTCTTTAGTAGTCTGTTGGCGCCCTCTCCTGGAGGAATAGTTTGCTTGCTCTTGGACATTCTAAAAGAGAGGTCATGATAGACATTGAGCTTCTGAGCTCAATTGGGGACAGTCATGGGTGATGAATGTTTGCAACCTACTGCGAAGCCTCATACCGCAATATAAGGAACGTCAAATACTAAGAAAGGGCGGCCTATGAAAGAATTACTACTTTCAATAAGTACACTTAAACGGCTAATTGGGAATAGAAAAACTGTAAAAAGCCCTCTGAGAAAGCCCCCCTCTAACCTTTGATAGTAAGCTTTTCTGTAGTCTGCCTGTTGATGTATTTTCCGTTTGAACTGTGCACAACATGAAGAGACGGAACACTGGCGGCTTGTCACAATGCCCCCCGATGACATCACAATAGCGCTGCTGCCTAGAAAACAAGCTGCGCAGAAGAAGTTGTTCTTTGGGTGGGAGGGTGGGCTAGTGGAAGGAGGGGGCAATCTCTTTTTTTCCCGGGTGGTAGGGGGATGACAGGAGAAGGGAAGCGGGTGGTGAGAAAGGTACAGAGGGCAGGGTTTGGGGGCTGGGAAGGAAAGGGAAAAGATTAGGGTTTGGGGATGATGAAAGGGCTTTCTACGGGTAAGGATGGCAAAGGGTGGCAGTGACGGAAAGTCAGGCAACCTGTCCTGTCCGTCTTTTTGTATCGTGAATTGGAAAGACTGCAAGGGGGAGGGGAGTTGCTTGCGCCCTAAAGGAGGAGTTATTCAGATTCATTGCAGTGGGCGGCGGCTGCAAAACGCACCATTCTTCTTGTTTTGGCTCTGCAAAGCAGCCTTTTCAAGGGTTGGCTTGGGTGACAAAATGTCTTGTGTAGGCGTGGGTTTGTCTCCCTCTCGCTCTCTCTCCCTAAGATGTGTCCGGCATAGGCCAGGGTGCCACTCGAGGCCCAAACCAATTCTGGTTATCGCTTCTCGGCCTTTTGGCTAAGATCAAGTGTAGTATCTGTTCTTATCAGTTTAATATCTGATACGTCCCCTATCTGGGGACCATATATTAAATGGATTTTTAGAACAGGGAGATGGAAAAAGAGCTTGCTCTGTCCACTCCACGCATTGACCTGGTATTGCAGTACCTCCAGGAACGGTGCACCCCTTCTTAACCCAGTTTCCAAAAGCAGAACTCAATTCACCTGATTCATATTAGCCCGATTTAATGAATTGGAAGAAAGCATACGTCTTCATATGCACCTCAATTTGGCCCATTCACTTTTCACACTTCCTCCTTTTGTTTTTTATCTTTCACACTTTTGACTTTCTTTATTCATCCAAATAGCAAACTCATCACCACTCAACCTGACCAACTCGGCTATGTCCCCGTGCTGCAGTTCTCTGTCTTATCTAGATCATTTGCAATTGAATGGAATAGATCCCTTTTGGACAAAGTGGATTCACCTGCTGCTGCAGTGACCACAGGTGTGATAACATCTAGAATTGGCATCTGGTGCGATCTCTCCGCTTCCACTCCAAAGAAAGTTACCTGTTTATTCCTATCATGCATTGGTTTTTGGGGTTTTCTTTGAGTAATGATGATCTCTTTAGTAGTCTGTTGGCGCCCTCTCCTGGAGGAATAGTTTGCTTGCTCTTGGACATTCTAAAAGAGAGGTCATGATAGACATTGAGCTTCTGAGCTCAATTGGGGACAGTCATGGGTGATGAATGTTTGCAACCTACTGCGAAGCCTCATACCGCAATATAAGGAACGTCAAATACTAAGAAAGGGCGGCCTATGAAAGAATTACTACTTTCAATAAGTACACTTAAACGGCTAATTGGGAATAGAAAAACTGTAAAAAGCCCTCTGAGAAAGCCCCCCTCTAACCTTTGATAGTAAGCTTTTCTGTAGTCTGCCTGTTGATGTATTTTCCGTTTGAACTGTGCACAACATGAAGAGACGGAACACTGGCGGCTTGTCACAATGCCCCCCGATGACATCACAATAGCGCTGCTGCCTAGAAAACAAGCTGCGCAGAAGAAGTTGTTCTTTGGGTGGGAGGGTGGGCTAGTGGAAGGAGGGGGCAATCTCTTTTTTTCCCGGGTGGTAGGGGGATGACAGGAGAAGGGAAGCGGGTGGTGAGAAAGGTACAGAGGGCAGGGTTTGGGGGCTGGGAAGGAAAGGGAAAAGATTAGGGTTTGGGGATGATGAAAGGGCTTTCTACGGGTAAGGATGGCAAAGGGTGGCAGTGACGGAAAGTCAGGCAACCTGTCCTGTCCGTCTTTTTGTATCGTGAATTGGAAAGACTGCAAGGGGGAGGGGAGTTGCTTGCGCCCTAAAGGAGGAGTTATTCAGATTCATTGCAGTGGGCGGCGGCTGCAAAACGCACCATTCTTCTTGTTTTGGCTCTGCAAAGCAGCCTTTTCAAGGGTTGGCTTGGGTGACAAAATGTCTTGTGTAGGCGTGGGTTTGTCTCCCTCTCGCTCTCTCTCCCTAAGATGTGTCCGGCATAGGCCAGGGTGCCACTCGAGGCCCAAACCAATTCTGGTTATCGCTTCTCGGCCTTTTGGCTAAGATCAAGTGTAGTATCTGTTCTTATCAGTTTAATATCTGATACGTCCCCTATCTGGGGACCATATATTAAATGGATTTTTAGAACAGGGAGATGGAAAAAGAGCTTGCTCTGTCCACTCCACGCATTGACCTGGTATTGCAGTACCTCCAGGAACGGTGCACCCCTTCTTAACCCAGTTTCCAAAAGCAGAACTCAATTCACCTGATTCATATTAGCCCGATTTAATGAATTGGAAGAAAGCATACGTCTTCATATGCACCTCAATTTGGCCCATTCACTTTTCACACTTCCTCCTTTTGTTTTTTATCTTTCACACTTTTGACTTTCTTTATTCATCCAAATAGCAAACTCATCACCACTCAACCTGACCAACTCGGCTATGTCCCCGTGCTGCAGTTCTCTGTCTTATCTAGATCATTTGCAATTGAATGGAATAGATCCCTTTTGGACAAAGTGGATTCACCTGCTGCTGCAGTGACCACAGGTGTGATAACATCTAGAATTGGCATCTGGTGCTATCTCTCCGCTTCCACTCCAAAGAAAGTTACCTGTTTATTCCTATCATGCATTGGTTTTTGGGGTTTTCTTTGAGTAATGATGATCTCTTTAGTAGTCTGTTGGCGCCCTCTCCTGGAGGAATAGTTTGCTTGCTCTTGGACATTCTAAAAGAGAGGTCATGATAGACATTGAGCTTCTGAGCTCAATTGGGGACAGTCATGGGTGATGAATGTTTGCAACCTACTGCGAAGCCTCATACCGCAATATAAGGAACGTCAAATACTAAGAAAGGGCGGCCTATGAAAGAATTACTACTTTCAATAAGTACACTTAAACGGCTAATTGGGAATAGAAAAACTGTAAAAAGCCCTCTGAGAAAGCCCCCCTCTAACCTTTGATAGTAAGCTTTTCTGTAGTCTGCCTGTTGATGTATTTTCCGTTTGAACTGTGCACAACATGAAGAGACGGAACACTGGCGGCTTGTCACAATGCCCCCCGATGACATCACAATAGCGCTGCTGCCTAGAAAACAAGCTGCGCAGAAGAAGTTGTTCTTTGGGTGGGAGGGTGGGCTAGTGGAAGGAGGGGGCAATCTCTTTTTTTCCCGGGTGGTAGGGGGATGACAGGAGAAGGGAAGCGGGTGGTGAGAAAGGTACAGAGGGCAGGGTTTGGGGGCTGGGAAGGAAAGGGAAAAGATTAGGGTTTGGGGATGATGAAAGGGCTTTCTACGGGTAAGGATGGCAAAGGGTGGCAGTGACGGAAAGTCAGGCAACCTGTCCTGTCCGTCTTTTTGTATCGTGAATTGGAAAGACTGCAAGGGGGAGGGGAGTTGCTTGCGCCCTAAAGGAGGAGTTATTCAGATTCATTGCAGTGGGCGGCGGCTGCAAAACGCACCATTCTTCTTGTTTTGGCTCTGCAAAGCAGCCTTTTCAAGGGTTGGCTTGGGTGACAAAATGTCTTGTGTAGGCGTGGGTTTGTCTCCCTCTCGCTCTCTCTCCCTAAGATGTGTCCGGCATAGGCCAGGGTGCCACTCGAGGCCCAAACCAATTCTGGTTATCGCTTCTCGGCCTTTTGGCTAAGATCAAGTGTAGTATCTGTTCTTATCAGTTTAATATCTGATACGTCCCCTATCTGGGGACCATATATTAAATGGATTTTTAGAACAGGGAGATGGAAAAAGAGCTTGCTCTGTCCACTCCACGCATTGACCTGGTATTGCAGTACCTCCAGGAACGGTGCACCCCTTCTTAACCCAGTTTCCAAAAGCAGAACTCAATTCACCTGATTCATATTAGCCCGATTTAATGAATTGGAAGAAAGCATACGTCTTCATATGCACCTCAATTTGGCCCATTCACTTTTCACACTTCCTCCTTTTGTTTTTTATCTTTCACACTTTTGACTTTCTTTATTCATCCAAATAGCAAACTCATCACCACTCAACCTGACCAACTCGGCTATGTCCCCGTGCTGCAGTTCTCTGTCTTATCTAGATCATTTGCAATTGAATGGAATAGATCCCTTTTGGACAAAGTGGATTCACCTGCTGCTGCAGTGACCACAGGTGTGATAACATCTAGAATTGGCATCTGGTGCGATCTCTCCGCTTCCACTCCAAAGAAAGTTACCTGTTTATTCCTATCATGCATTGGTTTTTGGGGTTTTCTTTGAGTAATGATGATCTCTTTAGTAGTCTGTTGGCGCCCTCTCCTGGAGGAATAGTTTGCTTGCTCTTGGACATTCTAAAAGAGAGGTCATGATAGACATTGAGCTTCTGAGCTCAATTGGGGACAGTCATGGGTGATGAATGTTTGCAACCTACTGCGAAGCCTCATACCGCAATATAAGGAACGTCAAATACTAAGAAAGGGCGGCCTATGAAAGAATTACTACTTTCAATAAGTACACTTAAACGGCTAATTGGGAATAGAAAAACTGTAAAAAGCCCTCTGAGAAAGCCCCCCTCTAACCTTTGATAGTAAGCTTTTCTGTAGTCTGCCTGTTGATGTATTTTCCGTTTGAACTGTGCACAACATGAAGAGACGGAACACTGGCGGCTTGTCACAATGCCCCCCGATGACATCACAATAGCGCTGCTGCCTAGAAAACAAGCTGCGCAGAAGAAGTTGTCCTTTGGGTGGGAGGGTGGGCTAGTGGAAGGAGGGGGCAATCTCTTTTTTTCCCGGGTGGTAGGGGGATGACAGGAGAAGGGAAGCGGGTGGTGAGAAAGGTACAGAGGGCAGGGTTTGGGGGCTGGGAAGGAAAGGGAAAAGATTAGGGTTTGGGGATGATGAAAGGGCTTTCTACGGGTAAGGATGGCAAAGGGTGGCAGTGACGGAAAGTCAGGCAACCTGTCCTGTCCGTCTTTTTGTATCGTGAATTGGAAAGACTGCAAGGGGGAGGGGAGTTGCTTGCGCCCTAAAGGAGGAGTTATTCAGATTCATTGCAGTGGGCGGCGGCTGCAAAACGCACCATTCTTCTTGTTTTGGCTCTGCAAAGCAGCCTTTTCAAGGGTTGGCTTGGGTGACAAAATGTCTTGTGTAGGCGTGGGTTTGTCTCCCTCTCGCTCTCTCTCCCTAAGATGTGTCCGGCATAGGCCAGGGTGCCACTCGAGGCCCAAACCAATTCTGGTTATCGCTTCTCGGCCTTTTGGCTAAGATCAAGTGTAGTATCTGTTCTTATCAGTTTAATATCTGATACGTCCCCTATCTGGGGACCATATATTAAATGGATTTTTAGAACAGGGAGATGGAAAAAGAGCTTGCTCTGTCCACTCCACGCATTGACCTGGTATTGCAGTACCTCCAGGAACGGTGCACCCCTTCTTAACCCAGTTTCCAAAAGCAGAACTCAATTCACCTGATTCATATTAGCCCGATTTAATGAATTGGAAGAAAGCATACGTCTTCATATGCACCTCAATTTGGCCCATTCACTTTTCACACTTCCTCCTTTTGTTTTTTATCTTTCACACTTTTGACTTTCTTTATTCATCCAAATAGCAAACTCATCACCACTCAACCTGACCAACTCGGCTATGTCCCCGTGCTGCAGTTCTCTGTCTTATCTAGATCATTTGCAATTGAATGGAATAGATCCCTTTTGGACAAAGTGGATTCACCTGCTGCTGCAGTGACCACAGGTGTGATAACATCTAGAATTGGCATCTGGTGCGATCTCTCCGCTTCCACTCCAAAGAAAGTTACCTGTTTATTCCTATCATGCATTGGTTTTTGGGGTTTTCTTTGAGTAATGATGATCTCTTTAGTAGTCTGTTGGCGCCCTCTCCTGGAGGAATAGTTTGCTTGCTCTTGGACATTCTAAAAGAGAGGTCATGATAGACATTGAGCTTCTGAGCTCAATTGGGGACAGTCATGGGTGATGAATGTTTGCAACCTACTGCGAAGCCTCATACCGCAATATAAGGAACGTCAAATACTAAGAAAGGGCGGCCTATGAAAGAATTACTACTTTCAATAAGTACACTTAAACGGCTAATTGGGAATAGAAAAACTGTAAAAAGCCCTCTGAGAAAGCCCCCCTCTAACCTTTGATAGTAAGCTTTTCTGTAGTCTGCCTGTTGATGTATTTTCCGTTTGAACTGTGCACAACATGAAGAGACGGAACACTGGCGGCTTGTCACAATGCCCCCCGATGACATCACAATAGCGCTGCTGCCTAGAAAACAAGCTGCGCAGAAGAAGTTGTTCTTTGGGTGGGAGGGTGGGCTAGTGGAAGGAGGGGGCAATCTCTTTTTTTCCCGGGTGGTAGGGGGATGACAGGAGAAGGGAAGCGGGTGGTGAGAAAGGTACAGAGGGCAGGGTTTGGGGGCTGGGAAGGAAAGGGAAAAGATTAGGGTTTGGGGATGATGAAAGGGCTTTCTACGGGTAAGGATGGCAAAGGGTGGCAGTGACGGAAAGTCAGGCAACCTGTCCTGTCCGTCTTTTTGTATCGTGAATTGGAAAGACTGCAAGGGGGAGGGGAGTTGCTTGCGCCCTAAAGGAGGAGTTATTCAGATTCATTGCAGTGGGCGGCGGCTGCAAAACGCACCATTCTTCTTGTTTTGGCTCTGCAAAGCAGCCTTTTCAAGGGTTGGCTTGGGTGACAAAATGTCTTGTGTAGGCGTGGGTTTGTCTCCCTCTCGCTCTCTCTCCCTAAGATGTGTCCGGCATAGGCCAGGGTGCCACTCGAGGCCCAAACCAATTCTGGTTATCGCTTCTCGGCCTTTTGGCTAAGATCAAGTGTAGTATCTGTTCTTATCAGTTTAATATCTGATACGTCCCCTATCTGGGGACCATATATTAAATGGATTTTTAGAACAGGGAGATGGAAAAAGAGCTTGCTCTGTCCACTCCACGCATTGACCTGGTATTGCAGTACCTCCAGGAACGGTGCACCCCTTCTTAACCCAGTTTCCAAAAGCAGAACTCAATTCACCTGATTCATATTAGCCCGATTTAATGAATTGGAAGAAAGCATACGTCTTCATATGCACCTCAATTTGGCCCATTCACTTTTCACACTTCCTCCTTTTGTTTTTTATCTTTCACACTTTTGACTTTCTTTATTCATCCAAATAGCAAACTCATCACCACTCAACCTGACCAACTCGGCTATGTCCCCGTGCTGCAGTTCTCTGTCTTATCTAGATCATTTGCAATTGAATGGAATAGATCCCTTTTGGACAAAGTGGATTCACCTGCTGCTGCAGTGACCACAGGTGTGATAACATCTAGAATTGGCATCTGGTGCGATCTCTCCGCTTCCACTCCAAAGAAAGTTACCTGTTTATTCCTATCATGCATTGGTTTTTGGGGTTTTCTTTGAGTAATGATGATCTCTTTAGTAGTCTGTTGGCGCCCTCTCCTGGAGGAATAGTTTGCTTGCTCTTGGACATTCTAAAAGAGAGGTCATGATAGACATTGAGCTTCTGAGCTCAATTGGGGACAGTCATGGGTGATGAATGTTTGCAACCTACTGCGAAGCCTCATACCGCAATATAAGGAACGTCAAATACTAAGAAAGGGCGGCCTATGAAAGAATTACTACTTTCAATAAGTACACTTAAACGGCTAATTGGGAATAGAAAAACTGTAAAAAGCCCTCTGAGAAAGCCCCCCTCTAACCTTTGATAGTAAGCTTTTCTGTAGTCTGCCTGTTGATGTATTTTCCGTTTGAACTGTGCACAACATGAAGAGACGGAACACTGGCGGCTTGTCACAATGCCCCCCGATGACATCACAATAGCGCTGCTGCCTAGAAAACAAGCTGCGCAGAAGAAGTTGTTCTTTGGGTGGGAGGGTGGGCTAGTGGAAGGAGGGGGCAATCTCTTTTTTTCCCGGGTGGTAGGGGGATGACAGGAGAAGGGAAGCGGGTGGTGAGAAAGGTACAGAGGGCAGGGTTTGGGGGCTGGGAAGGAAAGGGAAAAGATTAGGGTTTGGGGATGATGAAAGGGCTTTCTACGGGTAAGGATGGCAAAGGGTGGCAGTGACGGAAAGTCAGGCAACCTGTCCTGTCCGTCTTTTTGTATCGTGAATTGGAAAGACTGCAAGGGGGAGGGGAGTTGCTTGCGCCCTAAAGGAGGAGTTATTCAGATTCATTGCAGTGGGCGGCGGCTGCAAAACGCACCATTCTTCTTGTTTTGGCTCTGCAAAGCAGCCTTTTCAAGGGTTGGCTTGGGTGACAAAATGTCTTGTGTAGGCGTGGGTTTGTCTCCCTCTCGCTCTCTCTCCCTAAGATGTGTCCGGCATAGGCCAGGGTGCCACTCGAGGCCCAAACCAATTCTGGTTATCGCTTCTCGGCCTTTTGGCTAAGATCAAGTGTAGTATCTGTTCTTATCAGTTTAATATCTGATACGTCCCCTATCTGGGGACCATATATTAAATGGATTTTTAGAACAGGGAGATGGAAAAAGAGCTTGCTCTGTCCACTCCACGCATTGACCTGGTATTGCAGTACCTCCAGGAACGGTGCACCCCTTCTTAACCCAGTTTCCAAAAGCAGAACTCAATTCACCTGATTCATATTAGCCCGATTTAATGAATTGGAAGAAAGCATACGTCTTCATATGCACCTCAATTTGGCCCATTCACTTTTCACACTTCCTCCTTTTGTTTTTTATCTTTCACACTTTTGACTTTCTTTATTCATCCAAATAGCAAACTCATCACCACTCAACCTGACCAACTCGGCTATGTCCCCGTGCTGCAGTTCTCTGTCTTATCTAGATCATTTGCAATTGAATGGAATAGATCCCTTTTGGACAAAGTGGATTCACCTGCTGCTGCAGTGACCACAGGTGTGATAACATCTAGAATTGGCATCTGGTGCGATCTCTCCGCTTCCACTCCAAAGAAAGTTACCTGTTTATTCCTATCATGCATTGGTTTTTGGGGTTTTCTTTGAGTAATGATGATCTCTTTAGTAGTCTGTTGGCGCCCTCTCCTGGAGGAATAGTTTGCTTGCTCTTGGACATTCTAAAAGAGAGGTCATGATAGACATTGAGCTTCTGAGCTCAATTGGGGACAGTCATGGGTGATGAATGTTTGCAACCTACTGCGAAGCCTCATACCGCAATATAAGGAACGTCAAATACTAAGAAAGGGCGGCCTATGAAAGAATTACTACTTTCAATAAGTACACTTAAACGGCTAATTGGGAATAGAAAAACTGTAAAAAGCCCTCTGAGAAAGCCCCCCTCTAACCTTTGATAGTAAGCTTTTCTGTAGTCTGCCTGTTGATGTATTTTCCGTTTGAACTGTGCACAACATGAAGAGACGGAACACTGGCGGCTTGTCACAATGCCCCCCGATGACATCACAATAGCGCTGCTGCCTAGAAAACAAGCTGCGCAGAAGAAGTTGTTCTTTGGGTGGGAGGGTGGGCTAGTGGAAGGAGGGGGCAATCTCTTTTTTTCCCGGGTGGTAGGGGGATGACAGGAGAAGGGAAGCGGGTGGTGAGAAAGGTACAGAGGGCAGGGTTTGGGGGCTGGGAAGGAAAGGGAAAAGATTAGGGTTTGGGGATGATGAAAGGGCTTTCTACGGGTAAGGATGGCAAAGGGTGGCAGTGACGGAAAGTCAGGCAACCTGTCCTGTCCGTCTTTTTGTATCGTGAATTGGAAAGACTGCAAGGGGGAGGGGAGTTGCTTGCGCCCTAAAGGAGGAGTTATTCAGATTCATTGCAGTGGGCGGCGGCTGCAAAACGCACCATTCTTCTTGTTTTGGCTCTGCAAAGCAGCCTTTTCAAGGGTTGGCTTGGGTGACAAAATGTCTTGTGTAGGCGTGGGTTTGTCTCCCTCTCGCTCTCTCTCCCTAAGATGTGTCCGGCATAGGCCAGGGTGCCACTCGAGGCCCAAACCAATTCTGGTTATCGCTTCTCGGCCTTTTGGCTAAGATCAAGTGTAGTATCTGTTCTTATCAGTTTAATATCTGATACGTCCCCTATCTGGGGACCATATATTAAATGGATTTTTAGAACAGGGAGATGGAAAAAGAGCTTGCTCTGTCCACTCCACGCATTGACCTGGTATTGCAGTACCTCCAGGAACGGTGCACCCCTTCTTAACCCAGTTTCCAAAAGCAGAACTCAATTCACCTGATTCATATTAGCCCGATTTAATGAATTGGAAGAAAGCATACGTCTTCATATGCACCTCAATTTGGCCCATTCACTTTTCACACTTCCTCCTTTTGTTTTTTATCTTTCACACTTTTGACTTTCTTTATTCATCCAAATAGCAAACTCATCACCACTCAACCTGACCAACTCGGCTATGTCCCCGTGCTGCAGTTCTCTGTCTTATCTAGATCATTTGCAATTGAATGGAATAGATCCCTTTTGGACAAAGTGGATTCACCTGCTGCTGCAGTGACCACAGGTGTGATAACATCTAGAATTGGCATCTGGTGCGATCTCTCCGCTTCCACTCCAAAGAAAGTTACCTGTTTATTCCTATCATGCATTGGTTTTTGGGGTTTTCTTTGAGTAATGATGATCTCTTTAGTAGTCTGTTGGCGCCCTCTCCTGGAGGAATAGTTTGCTTGCTCTTGGACATTCTAAAAGAGAGGTCATGATAGACATTGAGCTTCTGAGCTCAATTGGGGACAGTCATGGGTGATGAATGTTTGCAACCTACTGCGAAGCCTCATACCGCAATATAAGGAACGTCAAATACTAAGAAAGGGCGGCCTATGAAAGAATTACTACTTTCAATAAGTACACTTAAACGGCTAATTGGGAATAGAAAAACTGTAAAAAGCCCTCTGAGAAAGCCCCCCTCTAACCTTTGATAGTAAGCTTTTCTGTAGTCTGCCTGTTGATGTATTTTCCGTTTGAACTGTGCACAACATGAAGAGACGGAACACTGGCGGCTTGTCACAATGCCCCCCGATGACATCACAATAGCGCTGCTGCCTAGAAAACAAGCTGCGCAGAAGAAGTTGTTCTTTGGGTGGGAGGGTGGGCTAGTGGAAGGAGGGGGCAATCTCTTTTTTTCCCGGGTGGTAGGGGGATGACAGGAGAAGGGAAGCGGGTGGTGAGAAAGGTACAGAGGGCAGGGTTTGGGGGCTGGGAAGGAAAGGGAAAAGATTAGGGTTTGGGGATGATGAAAGGGCTTTCTACGGGTAAGGATGGCAAAGGGTGGCAGTGACGGAAAGTCAGGCAACCTGTCCTGTCCGTCTTTTTGTATCGTGAATTGGAAAGACTGCAAGGGGGAGGGGAGTTGCTTGCGCCCTAAAGGAGGAGTTATTCAGATTCATTGCAGTGGGCGGCGGCTGCAAAACGCACCATTCTTCTTGTTTTGGCTCTGCAAAGCAGCCTTTTCAAGGGTTGGCTTGGGTGACAAAATGTCTTGTGTAGGCGTGGGTTTGTCTCCCTCTCGCTCTCTCTCCCTAAGATGTGTCCGGCATAGGCCAGGGTGCCACTCGAGGCCCAAACCAATTCTGGTTATCGCTTCTCGGCCTTTTGGCTAAGATCAAGTGTAGTATCTGTTCTTATCAGTTTAATATCTGATACGTCCCCTATCTGGGGACCATATATTAAATGGATTTTTAGAACAGGGAGATGGAAAAAGAGCTTGCTCTGTCCACTCCACGCATTGACCTGGTATTGCAGTACCTCCAGGAACGGTGCACCCCTTCTTAACCCAGTTTCCAAAAGCAGAACTCAATTCACCTGATTCATATTAGCCCGATTTAATGAATTGGAAGAAAGCATACGTCTTCATATGCACCTCAATTTGGCCCATTCACTTTTCACACTTCCTCCTTTTGTTTTTTATCTTTCACACTTTTGACTTTCTTTATTCATCCAAATAGCAAACTCATCACCACTCAACCTGACCAACTCGGCTATGTCCCCGTGCTGCAGTTCTCTGTCTTATCTAGATCATTTGCAATTGAATGGAATAGATCCCTTTTGGACAAAGTGGATTCACCTGCTGCTGCAGTGACCACAGGTGTGATAACATCTAGAATTGGCATCTGGTGCGATCTCTCCGCTTCCACTCCAAAGAAAGTTACCTGTTTATTCCTATCATGCATTGGTTTTTGGGGTTTTCTTTGAGTAATGATGATCTCTTTAGTAGTCTGTTGGCGCCCTCTCCTGGAGGAATAGTTTGCTTGCTCTTGGACATTCTAAAAGAGAGGTCATGATAGACATTGAGCTTCTGAGCTCAATTGGGGACAGTCATGGGTGATGAATGTTTGCAACCTACTGCGAAGCCTCATACCGCAATATAAGGAACGTCAAATACTAAGAAAGGGCGGCCTATGAAAGAATTACTACTTTCAATAAGTACACTTAAACGGCTAATTGGGAATAGAAAAACTGTAAAAAGCCCTCTGAGAAAGCCCCCCTCTAACCTTTGATAGTAAGCTTTTCTGTAGTCTGCCTGTTGATGTATTTTCCGTTTGAACTGTGCACAACATGAAGAGACGGAACACTGGCGGCTTGTCACAATGCCCCCCGATGACATCACAATAGCGCTGCTGCCTAGAAAACAAGCTGCGCAGAAGAAGTTGTTCTTTGGGTGGGAGGGTGGGCTAGTGGAAGGAGGGGGCAATCTCTTTTTTTCCCGGGTGGTAGGGGGATGACAGGAGAAGGGAAGCGGGTGGTGAGAAAGGTACAGAGGGCAGGGTTTGGGGGCTGGGAAGGAAAGGGAAAAGATTAGGGTTTGGGGATGATGAAAGGGCTTTCTACGGGTAAGGATGGCAAAGGGTGGCAGTGACGGAAAGTCAGGCAACCTGTCCTGTCCGTCTTTTTGTATCGTGAATTGGAAAGACTGCAAGGGGGAGGGGAGTTGCTTGCGCCCTAAAGGAGGAGTTATTCAGATTCATTGCAGTGGGCGGCGGCTGCAAAACGCACCATTCTTCTTGTTTTGGCTCTGCAAAGCAGCCTTTTCAAGGGTTGGCTTGGGTGACAAAATGTCTTGTGTAGGCGTGGGTTTGTCTCCCTCTCGCTCTCTCTCCCTAAGATGTGTCCGGCATAGGCCAGGGTGCCACTCGAGGCCCAAACCAATTCTGGTTATCGCTTCTCGGCCTTTTGGCTAAGATCAAGTGTAGTGTTGTTCGAAGAGGTGGTTTAAGCTCCAGGCCACCTTAGTACAATGATACAATGCACACTGGAAGGTTGCGCTTGCTAGTACTCTGGGTGGATAGTATATTCATCTAGAGGAAAACATGGCCCTACCAGGATCGAGGCTATTAGACTGAGTAAGGGTGGGGGGCTATGGTACAACGTGCCCCAGGACTGACGACCCTGGAGTGAGTCTGAGCTTGCTGGCTTGGGACCCCGGCAAGCCTTGGGCTCTGTAGCACACCGTACCTTGCCTTTTCATACTTTTTGAGCATATTACCCTATCCCGGCCTTCTGGCTAGGAAGGGAAATTTTTATAATCCCGGTCGGAGGTCTGGTCAGCTTTGGGCTGAGAAACTAACACCCGGTTGGAGGTCCGGGTCAGCTTCGGCTGAGAAACCAACACCCGGTTGGAGGTCTGGGTCAGCTTCGGCTGAGAAACCAACACCCGGTTGGAGGTCCGGTTAGCCTTGGGCTGAGAAACCAACACCGGTTGACGGTCCGGGCAGTTTCGGCTGCGAAACCAACAACTAGTAGCTCTCTACTCCACTTGGGTAAGATGCCTGGGTGGACGCTGGGAGCAACGACAAGGCTCAACCAGGCTTCGGCTTGGGGGAGCACCGAAGATCCCTGACCCTTGCTGTGGCCTTCTGGCTCGGAGGGACGGGGTTGATTTTTGGGGACCCTCTCCTCACGGTGGGGTCCACACGAATCCTAGCCTTTGCACTGTTTTTGGTGTGACTTCGGTCATGCATTTTTTGTGGTGCTTTGGAAAGCTTCATTAAATCAAAAATCTGTTCTTATCAGTTTAATATCTGATACGTCCCCTATCTGGGGACCATATATTAAATGGATTTTTAGAACAGGGAGATGGAAAAAGAGCTTGCTCTGTCCACTCCACGCATTGACCTGGTATTGCAGTACCTCCAGGAACGGTGCACCCCTTCTTAACCCAGTTTCCAAAAGCAGAACTCAATTCACCTGATTCATATTAGCCCGATTTAATGAATTGGAAGAAAGCATACGTCTTCATATGCACCTCAATTTGGCCCATTCACTTTTCACACTTCCTCCTTTTGTTTTTTATCTTTCACACTTTTGACTTTCTTTATTCATCCAAATAGCAAACTCATCACCACTCAACCTGACCAACTCGGCTATGTCCCCGTGCTGCAGTTCTCTGTCTTATCTAGATCATTTGCAATTGAATGGAATAGATCCCTTTTGGACAAAGTGGATTCACCTGCTGCTGCAGTGACCACAGGTGTGATAACATCTAGAATTGGCATCTGGTGCGATCTCTCCGCTTCCACTCCAAAGAAAGTTACCTGTTTATTCCTATCATGCATTGGTTTTTGGGGTTTTCTTTGAGTAATGATGATCTCTTTAGTAGTCTGTTGGCGCCCTCTCCTGGAGGAATAGTTTGCTTGCTCTTGGACATTCTAAAAGAGAGGTCATGATAGACATTGAGCTTCTGAGCTCAATTGGGGACAGTCATGGGTGATGAATGTTTGCAACCTACTGCGAAGCCTCATACCGCAATATAAGGAACGTCAAATACTAAGAAAGGGCGGCCTATGAAAGAATTACTACTTTCAATAAGTACACTTAAACGGCTAATTGGGAATAGAAAAACTGTAAAAAGCCCTCTGAGAAAGCCCCCCTCTAACCTTTGATAGTAAGCTTTTCTGTAGTCTGCCTGTTGATGTATTTTCCGTTTGAACTGTGCACAACATGAAGAGACGGAACACTGGCGGCTTGTCACAATGCCCCCCGATGACATCACAATAGCGCTGCTGCCTAGAAAACAAGCTGCGCAGAAGAAGTTGTTCTTTGGGTGGGAGGGTGGGCTAGTGGAAGGAGGGGGCAATCTCTTTTTTTCCCGGGTGGTAGGGGGATGACAGGAGAAGGGAAGCGGGTGGTGAGAAAGGTACAGAGGGCAGGGTTTGGGGGCTGGGAAGGAAAGGGAAAAGATTAGGGTTTGGGGATGATGAAAGGGCTTTCTACGGGTAAGGATGGCAAAGGGTGGCAGTGACGGAAAGTCAGGCAACCTGTCCTGTCCGTCTTTTTGTATCGTGAATTGGAAAGACTGCAAGGGGGAGGGGAGTTGCTTGCGCCCTAAAGGAGGAGTTATTCAGATTCATTGCAGTGGGCGGCGGCTGCAAAACGCACCATTCTTCTTGTTTTGGCTCTGCAAAGCAGCCTTTTCAAGGGTTGGCTTGGGTGACAAAATGTCTTGTGTAGGCGTGGGTTTGTCTCCCTCTCGCTCTCTCTCCCTAAGATGTGTCCGGCATAGGCCAGGGTGCCACTCGAGGCCCAAACCAATTCTGGTTATCGCTTCTCGGCCTTTTGGCTAAGATCAAGTGTAGTATCTGTTCTTATCAGTTTAATATCTGATACGTCCCCTATCTGGGGACCATATATTAAATGGATTTTTAGAACAGGGAGATGGAAAAAGAGCTTGCTCTGTCCACTCCACGCATTGACCTGGTATTGCAGTACCTCCAGGAACGGTGCACCCCTTCTTAACCCAGTTTCCAAAAGCAGAACTCAATTCACCTGATTCATATTAGCCCGATTTAATGAATTGGAAGAAAGCATACGTCTTCATATGCACCTCAATTTGGCCCATTCACTTTTCACACTTCCTCCTTTTGTTTTTTATCTTTCACACTTTTGACTTTCTTTATTCATCCAAATAGCAAACTCATCACCACTCAACCTGACCAACTCGGCTATGTCCCCGTGCTGCAGTTCTCTGTCTTATCTAGATCATTTGCAATTGAATGGAATAGATCCCTTTTGGACAAAGTGGATTCACCTGCTGCTGCAGTGACCACAGGTGTGATAACATCTAGAATTGGCATCTGGTGCGATCTCTCCGCTTCCACTCCAAAGAAAGTTACCTGTTTATTCCTATCATGCATTGGTTTTTGGGGTTTTCTTTGAGTAATGATGATCTCTTTAGTAGTCTGTTGGCGCCCTCTCCTGGAGGAATAGTTTGCTTGCTCTTGGACATTCTAAAAGAGAGGTCATGATAGACATTGAGCTTCTGAGCTCAATTGGGGACAGTCATGGGTGATGAATGTTTGCAACCTACTGCGAAGCCTCATACCGCAATATAAGGAACGTCAAATACTAAGAAAGGGCGGCCTATGAAAGAATTACTACTTTCAATAAGTACACTTAAACGGCTAATTGGGAATAGAAAAACTGTAAAAAGCCCTCTGAGAAAGCCCCCCTCTAACCTTTGATAGTAAGCTTTTCTGTAGTCTGCCTGTTGATGTATTTTCCGTTTGAACTGTGCACAACATGAAGAGACGGAACACTGGCGGCTTGTCACAATGCCCCCCGATGACATCACAATAGCGCTGCTGCCTAGAAAACAAGCTGCGCAGAAGAAGTTGTTCTTTGGGTGGGAGGGTGGGCTAGTGGAAGGAGGGGGCAATCTCTTTTTTTCCCGGGTGGTAGGGGGATGACAGGAGAAGGGAAGCGGGTGGTGAGAAAGGTACAGAGGGCAGGGTTTGGGGGCTGGGAAGGAAAGGGAAAAGATTAGGGTTTGGGGATGATGAAAGGGCTTTCTACGGGTAAGGATGGCAAAGGGTGGCAGTGACGGAAAGTCAGGCAACCTGTCCTGTCCGTCTTTTTGTATCGTGAATTGGAAAGACTGCAAGGGGGAGGGGAGTTGCTTGCGCCCTAAAGGAGGAGTTATTCAGATTCATTGCAGTGGGCGGCGGCTGCAAAACGCACCATTCTTCTTGTTTTGGCTCTGCAAAGCAGCCTTTTCAAGGGTTGGCTTGGGTGACAAAATGTCTTGTGTAGGCGTGGGTTTGTCTCCCTCTCGCTCTCTCTCCCTAAGATGTGTCCGGCATAGGCCAGGGTGCCACTCGAGGCCCAAACCAATTCTGGTTATCGCTTCTCGGCCTTTTGGCTAAGATCAAGTGTAGTATCTGTTCTTATCAGTTTAATATCTGATACGTCCCCTATCTGGGGACCATATATTAAATGGATTTTTAGAACAGGGAGATGGAAAAAGAGCTTGCTCTGTCCACTCCACGCATTGACCTGGTATTGCAGTACCTCCAGGAACGGTGCACCCCTTCTTAACCCAGTTTCCAAAAGCAGAACTCAATTCACCTGATTCATATTAGCCCGATTTAATGAATTGGAAGAAAGCATACGTCTTCATATGCACCTCAATTTGGCCCATTCACTTTTCACACTTCCTCCTTTTGTTTTTTATCTTTCACACTTTTGACTTTCTTTATTCATCCAAATAGCAAACTCATCACCACTCAACCTGACCAACTCGGCTATGTCCCCGTGCTGCAGTTCTCTGTCTTATCTAGATCATTTGCAATTGAATGGAATAGATCCCTTTTGGACAAAGTGGATTCACCTGCTGCTGCAGTGACCACAGGTGTGATAACATCTAGAATTGGCATCTGGTGCGATCTCTCCGCTTCCACTCCAAAGAAAGTTACCTGTTTATTCCTATCATGCATTGGTTTTTGGGGTTTTCTTTGAGTAATGATGATCTCTTTAGTAGTCTGTTGGCGCCCTCTCCTGGAGGAATAGTTTGCTTGCTCTTGGACATTCTAAAAGAGAGGTCATGATAGACATTGAGCTTCTGAGCTCAATTGGGGACAGTCATGGGTGATGAATGTTTGCAACCTACTGCGAAGCCTCATACCGCAATATAAGGAACGTCAAATACTAAGAAAGGGCGGCCTATGAAAGAATTACTACTTTCAATAAGTACACTTAAACGGCTAATTGGGAATAGAAAAACTGTAAAAAGCCCTCTGAGAAAGCCCCCCTCTAACCTTTGATAGTAAGCTTTTCTGTAGTCTGCCTGTTGATGTATTTTCCGTTTGAACTGTGCACAACATGAAGAGACGGAACACTGGCGGCTTGTCACAATGCCCCCCGATGACATCACAATAGCGCTGCTGCCTAGAAAACAAGCTGCGCAGAAGAAGTTGTTCTTTGGGTGGGAGGGTGGGCTAGTGGAAGGAGGGGGCAATCTCTTTTTTTCCCGGGTGGTAGGGGGATGACAGGAGAAGGGAAGCGGGTGGTGAGAAAGGTACAGAGGGCAGGGTTTGGGGGCTGGGAAGGAAAGGGAAAAGATTAGGGTTTGGGGATGATGAAAGGGCTTTCTACGGGTAAGGATGGCAAAGGGTGGCAGTGACGGAAAGTCAGGCAACCTGTCCTGTCCGTCTTTTTGTATCGTGAATTGGAAAGACTGCAAGGGGGAGGGGAGTTGCTTGCGCCCTAAAGGAGGAGTTATTCAGATTCATTGCAGTGGGCGGCGGCTGCAAAACGCACCATTCTTCTTGTTTTGGCTCTGCAAAGCAGCCTTTTCAAGGGTTGGCTTGGGTGACAAAATGTCTTGTGTAGGCGTGGGTTTGTCTCCCTCTCGCTCTCTCTCCCTAAGATGTGTCCGGCATAGGCCAGGGTGCCACTCGAGGCCCAAACCAATTCTGGTTATCGCTTCTCGGCCTTTTGGCTAAGATCAAGTGTAGTATCTGTGAGGCTCGGCAGATGCAATGCACACTGGAAGGTTGCGCTTGCTAGTACTCTGGATGTATAGTATATTCATCTAGAGGAAAACATGGCCCTACCAGGATCGAGGCTATTAGACTGAGTAAGTGTGGGGGCTATGGTGCAATGTGCCCCAGGACTGACGACCCTGGAGTGAGTCTGAGCTTGCTGGCTTGGGACCCCGGCGAGCCTTGGGCTCTGTAGCACACCGTACCTTGCCCTTTCATACTTTCTGAGCATATTGCTCTATCCCGGCCTTCTGGCTAGGAAGGGAAATTTTTATAATCATGGTCGGAGGTCCGTTCAGCTTTGGGCTGAGAAACCAACACCCGGTTGGAGGTCCGGGTCAGCTTCGGCTGAGAAACCAACACCCGGTTTGAGGTCCGGGTCAGCTTCGGCTGAGAAACCAACACCCGGTTGGAGGTCCGGGTCAGCTTCGGCTGAGAAACCAACACCCGGTTGGAGGTCCGGGTCAGCTTCGGCTGAGAAACCAACACCCGGTTGGAGGTCCGGTTAGCCTTGGGCTGAGAAACTAACACCGGTTGACGGTCCGGGCAGTTTCGGCTGCGAAACCAACAACTAGTAGCTCTCTACTCCACTTGGGTAAGATGCCTGGGTGGACGCTGGGAGCAACGACAAGGCTCAACCAGGCTTCGGCTTGGGGGAGCACCGAAGATCCCTGACCCTTGCTGTGGCCTTCTGGCTCGGAGGGACGGGGTTGATTTTTGGGGACCCTCTCCTCACGGAAGGGTCCACACGAATCCTAGCCTTTGCACTGTTTTTGGTGTGACTTCGGTCATGCATTTTTTGCGGTGCTTTGGAAAGCTTCATTAAATCAAAAATCTGTTCTTATCAGTTTAATATCTGATACGTCCCCTATCTGGGGACCATATATTAAATGGATTTTTAGAACAGGGAGATGGAAAAAGAGCTTGCTCTGTCCACTCCACGCATTGACCTGGTATTGCAGTACCTCCAGGAACGGTGCACCCCTTCTTAACCCAGTTTCCAAAAGCAGAACTCAATTCACCTGATTCATATTAGCCCGATTTAATGAATTGGAAGAAAGCATACGTCTTCATATGCACCTCAATTTGGCCCATTCACTTTTCACACTTCCTCCTTTTGTTTTTTATCTTTCACACTTTTGACTTTCTTTATTCATCCAAATAGCAAACTCATCACCACTCAACCTGACCAACTCGGCTATGTCCCCGTGCTGCAGTTCTCTGTCTTATCTAGATCATTTGCAATTGAATGGAATAGATCCCTTTTGGACAAAGTGGATTCACCTGCTGCTGCAGTGACCACAGGTGTGATAACATCTAGAATTGGCATCTGGTGCGATCTCTCCGCTTCCACTCCAAAGAAAGTTACCTGTTTATTCCTATCATGCATTGGTTTTTGGGGTTTTCTTTGAGTAATGATGATCTCTTTAGTAGTCTGTTGGCGCCCTCTCCTGGAGGAATAGTTTGCTTGCTCTTGGACATTCTAAAAGAGAGGTCATGATAGACATTGAGCTTCTGAGCTCAATTGGGGACAGTCATGGGTGATGAATGTTTGCAACCTACTGCGAAGCCTCATACCGCAATATAAGGAACGTCAAATACTAAGAAAGGGCGGCCTATGAAAGAATTACTACTTTCAATAAGTACACTTAAACGGCTAATTGGGAATAGAAAAACTGTAAAAAGCCCTCTGAGAAAGCCCCCCTCTAACCTTTGATAGTAAGCTTTTCTGTAGTCTGCCTGTTGATGTATTTTCCGTTTGAACTGTGCACAACATGAAGAGACGGAACACTGGCGGCTTGTCACAATGCCCCCCGATGACATCACAATAGCGCTGCTGCCTAGAAAACAAGCTGCGCAGAAGAAGTTGTTCTTTGGGTGGGAGGGTGGGCTAGTGGAAGGAGGGGGCAATCTCTTTTTTTCCCGGGTGGTAGGGGGATGACAGGAGAAGGGAAGCGGGTGGTGAGAAAGGTACAGAGGGCAGGGTTTGGGGGCTGGGAAGGAAAGGGAAAAGATTAGGGTTTGGGGATGATGAAAGGGCTTTCTACGGGTAAGGATGGCAAAGGGTGGCAGTGACGGAAAGTCAGGCAACCTGTCCTGTCCGTCTTTTTGTATCGTGAATTGGAAAGACTGCAAGGGGGAGGGGAGTTGCTTGCGCCCTAAAGGAGGAGTTATTCAGATTCATTGCAGTGGGCGGCGGCTGCAAAACGCACCATTCTTCTTGTTTTGGCTCTGCAAAGCAGCCTTTTCAAGGGTTGGCTTGGGTGACAAAATGTCTTGTGTAGGCGTGGGTTTGTCTCCCTCTCGCTCTCTCTCCCTAAGATGTGTCCGGCATAGGCCAGGGTGCCACTCGAGGCCCAAACCAATTCTGGTTATCGCTTCTCGGCCTTTTGGCTAAGATCAAGTGTAGTATCTGTTCTTATCAGTTTAATATCTGATACGTCCCCTATCTGGGGACCATATATTAAATGGATTTTTAGAACAGGGAGATGGAAAAAGAGCTTGCTCTGTCCACTCCACGCATTGACCTGGTATTGCAGTACCTCCAGGAACGGTGCACCCCTTCTTAACCCAGTTTCCAAAAGCAGAACTCAATTCACCTGATTCATATTAGCCCGATTTAATGAATTGGAAGAAAGCATACGTCTTCATATGCACCTCAATTTGGCCCATTCACTTTTCACACTTCCTCCTTTTGTTTTTTATCTTTCACACTTTTGACTTTCTTTATTCATCCAAATAGCAAACTCATCACCACTCAACCTGACCAACTCGGCTATGTCCCCGTGCTGCAGTTCTCTGTCTTATCTAGATCATTTGCAATTGAATGGAATAGATCCCTTTTGGACAAAGTGGATTCACCTGCTGCTGCAGTGACCACAGGTGTGATAACATCTAGAATTGGCATCTGGTGCGATCTCTCCGCTTCCACTCCAAAGAAAGTTACCTGTTTATTCCTATCATGCATTGGTTTTTGGGGTTTTCTTTGAGTAATGATGATCTCTTTAGTAGTCTGTTGGCGCCCTCTCCTGGAGGAATAGTTTGCTTGCTCTTGGACATTCTAAAAGAGAGGTCATGATAGACATTGAGCTTCTGAGCTCAATTGGGGACAGTCATGGGTGATGAATGTTTGCAACCTACTGCGAAGCCTCATACCGCAATATAAGGAACGTCAAATACTAAGAAAGGGCGGCCTATGAAAGAATTACTACTTTCAATAAGTACACTTAAACGGCTAATTGGGAATAGAAAAACTGTAAAAAGCCCTCTGAGAAAGCCCCCCTCTAACCTTTGATAGTAAGCTTTTCTGTAGTCTGCCTGTTGATGTATTTTCCGTTTGAACTGTGCACAACATGAAGAGACGGAACACTGGCGGCTTGTCACAATGCCCCCCGATGACATCACAATAGCGCTGCTGCCTAGAAAACAAGCTGCGCAGAAGAAGTTGTTCTTTGGGTGGGAGGGTGGGCTAGTGGAAGGAGGGGGCAATCTCTTTTTTTCCCGGGTGGTAGGGGGATGACAGGAGAAGGGAAGCGGGTGGTGAGAAAGGTACAGAGGGCAGGGTTTGGGGGCTGGGAAGGAAAGGGAAAAGATTAGGGTTTGGGGATGATGAAAGGGCTTTCTACGGGTAAGGATGGCAAAGGGTGGCAGTGACGGAAAGTCAGGCAACCTGTCCTGTCCGTCTTTTTGTATCGTGAATTGGAAAGACTGCAAGGGGGAGGGGAGTTGCTTGCGCCCTAAAGGAGGAGTTATTCAGATTCATTGCAGTGGGCGGCGGCTGCAAAACGCACCATTCTTCTTGTTTTGGCTCTGCAAAGCAGCCTTTTCAAGGGTTGGCTTGGGTGACAAAATGTCTTGTGTAGGCGTGGGTTTGTCTCCCTCTCGCTCTCTCTCCCTAAGATGTGTCCGGCATAGGCCAGGGTGCCACTCGAGGCCCAAACCAATTCTGGTTATCGCTTCTCGGCCTTTTGGCTAAGATCAAGTGTAGTATCTGTTCTTATCAGTTTAATATCTGATACGTCCCCTATCTGGGGACCATATATTAAATGGATTTTTAGAACAGGGAGATGGAAAAAGAGCTTGCTCTGTCCACTCCACGCATTGACCTGGTATTGCAGTACCTCCAGGAACGGTGCACCCCTTCTTAACCCAGTTTCCAAAAGCAGAACTCAATTCACCTGATTCATATTAGCCCGATTTAATGAATTGGAAGAAAGCATACGTCTTCATATGCACCTCAATTTGGCCCATTCACTTTTCACACTTCCTCCTTTTGTTTTTTATCTTTCACACTTTTGACTTTCTTTATTCATCCAAATAGCAAACTCATCACCACTCAACCTGACCAACTCGGCTATGTCCCCGTGCTGCAGTTCTCTGTCTTATCTAGATCATTTGCAATTGAATGGAATAGATCCCTTTTGGACAAAGTGGATTCACCTGCTGCTGCAGTGACCACAGGTGTGATAACATCTAGAATTGGCATCTGGTGCGATCTCTCCGCTTCCACTCCAAAGAAAGTTACCTGTTTATTCCTATCATGCATTGGTTTTTGGGGTTTTCTTTGAGTAATGATGATCTCTTTAGTAGTCTGTTGGCGCCCTCTCCTGGAGGAATAGTTTGCTTGCTCTTGGACATTCTAAAAGAGAGGTCATGATAGACATTGAGCTTCTGAGCTCAATTGGGGACAGTCATGGGTGATGAATGTTTGCAACCTACTGCGAAGCCTCATACCGCAATATAAGGAACGTCAAATACTAAGAAAGGGCGGCCTATGAAAGAATTACTACTTTCAATAAGTACACTTAAACGGCTAATTGGGAATAGAAAAACTGTAAAAAGCCCTCTGAGAAAGCCCCCCTCTAACCTTTGATAGTAAGCTTTTCTGTAGTCTGCCTGTTGATGTATTTTCCGTTTGAACTGTGCACAACATGAAGAGACGGAACACTGGCGGCTTGTCACAATGCCCCCCGATGACATCACAATAGCGCTGCTGCCTAGAAAACAAGCTGCGCAGAAGAAGTTGTTCTTTGGGTGGGAGGGTGGGCTAGTGGAAGGAGGGGGCAATCTCTTTTTTTCCCGGGTGGTAGGGGGATGACAGGAGAAGGGAAGCGGGTGGTGAGAAAGGTACAGAGGGCAGGGTTTGGGGGCTGGGAAGGAAAGGGAAAAGATTAGGGTTTGGGGATGATGAAAGGGCTTTCTACGGGTAAGGATGGCAAAGGGTGGCAGTGACGGAAAGTCAGGCAACCTGTCCTGTCCGTCTTTTTGTATCGTGAATTGGAAAGACTGCAAGGGGGAGGGGAGTTGCTTGCGCCCTAAAGGAGGAGTTATTCAGATTCATTGCAGTGGGCGGCGGCTGCAAAACGCACCATTCTTCTTGTTTTGGCTCTGCAAAGCAGCCTTTTCAAGGGTTGGCTTGGGTGACAAAATGTCTTGTGTAGGCGTGGGTTTGTCTCCCTCTCGCTCTCTCTCCCTAAGATGTGTCCGGCATAGGCCAGGGTGCCACTCGAGGCCCAAACCAATTCTGGTTATCGCTTCTCGGCCTTTTGGCTAAGATCAAGTGTAGTATCTGTTCTTATCAGTTTAATATCTGATACGTCCCCTATCTGGGGACCATATATTAAATGGATTTTTAGAACAGGGAGATGGAAAAAGAGCTTGCTCTGTCCACTCCACGCATTGACCTGGTATTGCAGTACCTCCAGGAACGGTGCACCCCTTCTTAACCCAGTTTCCAAAAGCAGAACTCAATTCACCTGATTCATATTAGCCCGATTTAATGAATTGGAAGAAAGCATACGTCTTCATATGCACCTCAATTTGGCCCATTCACTTTTCACACTTCCTCCTTTTGTTTTTTATCTTTCACACTTTTGACTTTCTTTATTCATCCAAATAGCAAACTCATCACCACTCAACCTGACCAACTCGGCTATGTCCCCGTGCTGCAGTTCTCTGTCTTATCTAGATCATTTGCAATTGAATGGAATAGATCCCTTTTGGACAAAGTGGATTCACCTGCTGCTGCAGTGACCACAGGTGTGATAACATCTAGAATTGGCATCTGGTGCGATCTCTCCGCTTCCACTCCAAAGAAAGTTACCTGTTTATTCCTATCATGCATTGGTTTTTGGGGTTTTCTTTGAGTAATGATGATCTCTTTAGTAGTCTGTTGGCGCCCTCTCCTGGAGGAATAGTTTGCTTGCTCTTGGACATTCTAAAAGAGAGGTCATGATAGACATTGAGCTTCTGAGCTCAATTGGGGACAGTCATGGGTGATGAATGTTTGCAACCTACTGCGAAGCCTCATACCGCAATATAAGGAACGTCAAATACTAAGAAAGGGCGGCCTATGAAAGAATTACTACTTTCAATAAGTACACTTAAACGGCTAATTGGGAATAGAAAAACTGTAAAAAGCCCTCTGAGAAAGCCCCCCTCTAACCTTTGATAGTAAGCTTTTCTGTAGTCTGCCTGTTGATGTATTTTCCGTTTGAACTGTGCACAACATGAAGAGACGGAACACTGGCGGCTTGTCACAATGCCCCCCGATGACATCACAATAGCGCTGCTGCCTAGAAAACAAGCTGCGCAGAAGAAGTTGTTCTTTGGGTGGGAGGGTGGGCTAGTGGAAGGAGGGGGCAATCTCTTTTTTTCCCGGGTGGTAGGGGGATGACAGGAGAAGGGAAGCGGGTGGTGAGAAAGGTACAGAGGGCAGGGTTTGGGGGCTGGGAAGGAAAGGGAAAAGATTAGGGTTTGGGGATGATGAAAGGGCTTTCTACGGGTAAGGATGGCAAAGGGTGGCAGTGACGGAAAGTCAGGCAACCTGTCCTGTCCGTCTTTTTGTATCGTGAATTGGAAAGACTGCAAGGGGGAGGGGAGTTGCTTGCGCCCTAAAGGAGGAGTTATTCAGATTCATTGCAGTGGGCGGCGGCTGCAAAACGCACCATTCTTCTTGTTTTGGCTCTGCAAAGCAGCCTTTTCAAGGGTTGGCTTGGGTGACAAAATGTCTTGTGTAGGCGTGGGTTTGTCTCCCTCTCGCTCTCTCTCCCTAAGATGTGTCCGGCATAGGCCAGGGTGCCACTCGAGGCCCAAACCAATTCTGGTTATCGCTTCTCGGCCTTTTGGCTAAGATCAAGTGTAGTATCTGTTCTTATCAGTTTAATATCTGATACGTCCCCTATCTGGGGACCATATATTAAATGGATTTTTAGAACAGGGAGATGGAAAAAGAGCTTGCTCTGTCCACTCCACGCATTGACCTGGTATTGCAGTACCTCCAGGAACGGTGCACCCCTTCTTAACCCAGTTTCCAAAAGCAGAACTCAATTCACCTGATTCATATTAGCCCGATTTAATGAATTGGAAGAAAGCATACGTCTTCATATGCACCTCAATTTGGCCCATTCACTTTTCACACTTCCTCCTTTTGTTTTTTATCTTTCACACTTTTGACTTTCTTTATTCATCCAAATAGCAAACTCATCACCACTCAACCTGACCAACTCGGCTATGTCCCCGTGCTGCAGTTCTCTGTCTTATCTAGATCATTTGCAATTGAATGGAATAGATCCCTTTTGGACAAAGTGGATTCACCTGCTGCTGCAGTGACCACAGGTGTGATAACATCTAGAATTGGCATCTGGTGCGATCTCTCCGCTTCCACTCCAAAGAAAGTTACCTGTTTATTCCTATCATGCATTGGTTTTTGGGGTTTTCTTTGAGTAATGATGATCTCTTTAGTAGTCTGTTGGCGCCCTCTCCTGGAGGAATAGTTTGCTTGCTCTTGGACATTCTAAAAGAGAGGTCATGATAGACATTGAGCTTCTGAGCTCAATTGGGGACAGTCATGGGTGATGAATGTTTGCAACCTACTGCGAAGCCTCATACCGCAATATAAGGAACGTCAAATACTAAGAAAGGGCGGCCTATGAAAGAATTACTACTTTCAATAAGTACACTTAAACGGCTAATTGGGAATAGAAAAACTGTAAAAAGCCCTCTGAGAAAGCCCCCCTCTAACCTTTGATAGTAAGCTTTTCTGTAGTCTGCCTGTTGATGTATTTTCCGTTTGAACTGTGCACAACATGAAGAGACGGAACACTGGCGGCTTGTCACAATGCCCCCCGATGACATCACAATAGCGCTGCTGCCTAGAAAACAAGCTGCGCAGAAGAAGTTGTTCTTTGGGTGGGAGGGTGGGCTAGTGGAAGGAGGGGGCAATCTCTTTTTTTCCCGGGTGGTAGGGGGATGACAGGAGAAGGGAAGCGGGTGGTGAGAAAGGTACAGAGGGCAGGGTTTGGGGGCTGGGAAGGAAAGGGAAAAGATTAGGGTTTGGGGATGATGAAAGGGCTTTCTACGGGTAAGGATGGCAAAGGGTGGCAGTGACGGAAAGTCAGGCAACCTGTCCTGTCCGTCTTTTTGTATCGTGAATTGGAAAGACTGCAAGGGGGAGGGGAGTTGCTTGCGCCCTAAAGGAGGAGTTATTCAGATTCATTGCAGTGGGCGGCGGCTGCAAAACGCACCATTCTTCTTGTTTTGGCTCTGCAAAGCAGCCTTTTCAAGGGTTGGCTTGGGTGACAAAATGTCTTGTGTAGGCGTGGGTTTGTCTCCCTCTCGCTCTCTCTCCCTAAGATGTGTCCGGCATAGGCCAGGGTGCCACTCGAGGCCCAAACCAATTCTGGTTATCGCTTCTCGGCCTTTTGGCTAAGATCAAGTGTAGTATCTGTTCTTATCAGTTTAATATCTGATACGTCCCCTATCTGGGGACCATATATTAAATGGATTTTTAGAACAGGGAGATGGAAAAAGAGCTTGCTCTGTCCACTCCACGCATTGACCTGGTATTGCAGTACCTCCAGGAACGGTGCACCCCTTCTTAACCCAGTTTCCAAAAGCAGAACTCAATTCACCTGATTCATATTAGCCCGATTTAATGAATTGGAAGAAAGCATACGTCTTCATATGCACCTCAATTTGGCCCATTCACTTTTCACACTTCCTCCTTTTGTTTTTTATCTTTCACACTTTTGACTTTCTTTATTCATCCAAATAGCAAACTCATCACCACTCAACCTGACCAACTCGGCTATGTCCCCGTGCTGCAGTTCTCTGTCTTATCTAGATCATTTGCAATTGAATGGAATAGATCCCTTTTGGACAAAGTGGATTCACCTGCTGCTGCAGTGACCACAGGTGTGATAACATCTAGAATTGGCATCTGGTGCGATGTCTCCGCTTCCACTCCAAAGAAAGTTACCTGTTTATTCCTATCATGCATTGGTTTTTGGGGTTTTCTTTGAGTAATGATGATCTCTTTAGTAGTCTGTTGGCGCCCTCTCCTGGAGGAATAGTTTGCTTGCTCTTGGACATTCTAAAAGAGAGGTCATGATAGACATTGAGCTTCTGAGCTCAATTGGGGACAGTCATGGGTGATGAATGTTTGCAACCTACTGCGAAGCCTCATACCGCAATATAAGGAACGTCAAATACTAAGAAAGGGCGGCCTATGAAAGAATTACTACTTTCAATAAGTACACTTAAACGGCTAATTGGGAATAGAAAAACTCTAAAAAGCCCTCTGAGAAAGCCCCCCTCTAACCTTTGATAGTAAGCTTTTCTGTAGTCTGCCTGTTGATGTATTTTCCGTTTGAACTGTGCACAACATGAAGAGACGGAACACTGGCGGCTTGTCACAATGCCCCCCGATGACATCACAATAGCGCTGCTGCCTAGAAAACAAGCTGCGTAGAAGAAGTTGTTCTTTGGGTGGGAGGGTGGGCTAGTGGAAGGAGGGGGCAATCTCTTTTTTTCCCGGGTGGTAGGGGGATGACAGGAGAAGGGAAGCGGGTGGTGAGAAAGGTACAGAGGGCAGGGTTTGGGGGCTGGGAAGGAAAGGGAAAAGATTAGGGTTTGGGGATGATGAAAGGGCTTTCTACGGGTAAGGATGGCAAAGGGTGGCAGTGACGGAAAGTCAGGCAACCTGTCCTGTCCGTCTTTTTGTATCGTGAATTGGAAAGACTGCAAGGGGGAGGGGAGTTGCTTGCGCCCTAAAGGAGGAGTTATTCAGATTCATTGCAGTGGGCGGCGGCTGCAAAACGCACCATTCTTCTTGTTTTGGCTCTGCAAAGCAGCCTTTTCAAGGGTTGGCTTGGGTGACAAAATGTCTTGTGTAGGCGTGGGTTTGTCTCCCTCTCGCTCTCTCTCCCTAAGATGTGTCCGGCATAGGCCAGGGTGCCACTCGAGGCCCAAACCAATTCTGGTTATCGCTTCTCGGCCTTTTGGCTAAGATCAAGTGTAGTATCTGTTCTTATCAGTTTAATATCTGATACGTCCCCTATCTGGGGACCATATATTAAATGGATTTTTAGAACAGGGAGATGGAAAAAGAGCTTGCTCTGTCCACTCCACGCATTGACCTGGTATTGCAGTACCTCCAGGAACGGTGCACCCCTTCATAACCCAGTTTCCAAAAGCAGAACTCAATTCACCTGATTCATATTAGCCCGATTTAATGAATTGGAAGAAAGCATACGTCTTCATATGCACCTCAATTTGGCCCATTCACTTTTCACACTTCCTCCTTTTGTTTTTTATCTTTCACACTTTTGACTTTCTTTATTCATCCAAATAGCAAACTCATCACCACTCAACCTGACCAACTCGGCTATGTCCCCGTGCTGCAGTTCTCTGTCTTATCTAGATCATTTGCAATTGAATGGAATAGATCCCTTTTGGACAAAGTGGATTCACCTGCTGCTGCAGTGACCACAGGTGTGATAACATCTAGAATTGGCATCTGGTGCGATCTCTCCGCTTCCACTCCAAAGAAAGTTACCTGTTTATTCCTATCATGCATTGGTTTTTGGGGTTTTCTTTGAGTAATGATGATCTCTTTAGTAGTCTGTTGGCGCCCTCTCCTGGAGGAATAGTTTGCTTGCTCTTGGACATTCTAAAAGAGAGGTCATGATAGACATTGAGCTTCTGAGCTCAATTGGGGACAGTCATGGGTGATGAATGTTTGCAACCTACTGCGAAGCCTCATACCGCAATATAAGGAACGTCAAATACTAAGAAAGGGCGGCCTATGAAAGAATTACTACTTTCAATAAGTACACTTAAACGGCTAATTGGGAATAGAAAAACTGTAAAAAGCCCTCTGAGAAAGCCCCCCTCTAACCTTTGATAGTAAGCTTTTCTGTAGTCTGCCTGTTGATGTATTTTCCGTTTGAACTGTGCACAACATGAAGAGACGGAACACTGGCGGCTTGTCACAATGCCCCCCGATGACATCACAATAGCGCTGCTGCCTAGAAAACAAGCTGCGCAGAAGAAGTTGTTCTTTGGGTGGGAGGGTGGGCTAGTGGAAGGAGGGGGCAATCTCTTTTTTTCCCGGGTGGTAGGGGGATGACAGGAGAAGGGAAGCGGGTGGTGAGAAAGGTACAGAGGGCAGGGTTTGGGGGCTGGGAAGGAAAGGGAAAAGATTAGGGTTTGGGGATGATGAAAGGGCTTTCTACGGGTAAGGATGGCAAAGGGTGGCAGTGACGGAAAGTCAGGCAACCTGTCCTGTCCGTCTTTTTGTATCGTGAATTGGAAAGACTGCAAGGGGGAGGGGAGTTGCTTGCGCCCTAAAGGAGGAGTTATTCAGATTCATTGCAGTGGGCGGCGGCTGCAAAACGCACCATTCTTCTTGTTTTGGCTCTGCAAAGCAGCCTTTTCAAGGGTTGGCTTGGGTGACAAAATGTCTTGTGTAGGCGTGGGTTTGTCTCCCTCTCGCTCTCTCTCCCTAAGATGTGTCCGGCATAGGCCAGGGTGCCACTCGAGGCCCAAACCAATTCTGGTTATCGCTTCTCGGCCTTTTGGCTAAGATCAAGTGTAGTATCTGTTCTTATCAGTTTAATATCTGATACGTCCCCTATCTGGGGACCATATATTAAATGGATTTTTAGAACAGGGAGATGGAAAAAGAGCTTGCTCTGTCCACTCCACGCATTGACCTGGTATTGCAGTACCTCCAGGAACGGTGCACCCCTTCTTAACCCAGTTTCCAAAAGCAGAACTCAATTCACCTGATTCATATTAGCCCGATTTAATGAATTGGAAGAAAGCATACGTCTTCATATGCACCTCAATTTGGCCCATTCACTTTTCACACTTCCTCCTTTTGTTTTTTATCTTTCACACTTTTGACTTTCTTTATTCATCCAAATAGCAAACTCATCACCACTCAACCTGACCAACTCGGCTATGTCCCCGTGCTGCAGTTCTCTGTCTTATCTAGATCATTTGCAATTGAATGGAATAGATCCCTTTTGGACAAAGTGGATTCACCTGCTGCTGCAGTGACCACAGGTGTGATAACATCTAGAATTGGCATCTGGTGCGATCTCTCCGCTTCCACTCCAAAGAAAGTTACCTGTTTATTCCTATCATGCATTGGTTTTTGGGGTTTTCTTTGAGTAATGATGATCTCTTTAGTAGTCTGTTGGCGCCCTCTCCTGGAGGAATAGTTTGCTTGCTCTTGGACATTCTAAAAGAGAGGTCATGATAGACATTGAGCTTCTGAGCTCAATTGGGGACAGTCATGGGTGATGAATGTTTGCAACCTACTGCGAAGCCTCATACCGCAATATAAGGAACGTCAAATACTAAGAAAGGGCGGCCTATGAAAGAATTACTACTTTCAATAAGTACACTTAAACGGCTAATTGGGAATAGAAAAACTGTAAAAAGCCCTCTGAGAAAGCCCCCCTCTAACCTTTGATAGTAAGCTTTTCTGTAGTCTGCCTGTTGATGTATTTTCCGTTTGAACTGTGCACAACATGAAGAGACGGAACACTGGCGGCTTGTCACAATGCCCCCCGATGACATCACAATAGCGCTGCTGCCTAGAAAACAAGCTGCGCAGAAGAAGTTGTTCTTTGGGTGGGAGGGTGGGCTAGTGGAAGGAGGGGGCAATCTCTTTTTTTCCCGGGTGGTAGGGGGATGACAGGAGAAGGGAAGCGGGTGGTGAGAAAGGTACAGAGGGCAGGGTTTGGGGGCTGGGAAGGAAAGGGAAAAGATTAGGGTTTGGGGATGATGAAAGGGCTTTCTACGGGTAAGGATGGCAAAGGGTGGCAGTGACGGAAAGTCAGGCAACCTGTCCTGTCCGTCTTTTTGTATCGTGAATTGGAAAGACTGCAAGGGGGAGGGGAGTTGCTTGCGCCCTAAAGGAGGAGTTATTCAGATTCATTGCAGTGGGCGGCGGCTGCAAAACGCACCATTCTTCTTGTTTTGGCTCTGCAAAGCAGCCTTTTCAAGGGTTGGCTTGGGTGACAAAATGTCTTGTGTAGGCGTGGGTTTGTCTCCCTCTCGCTCTCTCTCCCTAAGATGTGTCCGGCATAGGCCAGGGTGCCACTCGAGGCCCAAACCAATTCTGGTTATCGCTTCTCGGCCTTTTGGCTAAGATCAAGTGTAGTATCTGTTCTTATCAGTTTAATATCTGATACGTCCCCTATCTGGGGACCATATATTAAATGGATTTTTAGAACAGGGAGATGGAAAAAGAGCTTGCTCTGTCCACTCCACGCATTGACCTGGTATTGCAGTACCTCCAGGAACGGTGCACCCCTTCTTAACCCAGTTTCCAAAAGCAGAACTCAATTCACCTGATTCATATTAGCCCGATTTAATGAATTGGAAGAAAGCATACGTCTTCATATGCACCTCAATTTGGCCCATTCACTTTTCACACTTCCTCCTTTTGTTTTTTATCTTTCACACTTTTGACTTTCTTTATTCATCCAAATAGCAAACTCATCACCACTCAACCTGACCAACTCGGCTATGTCCCCGTGCTGCAGTTCTCTGTCTTATCTAGATCATTTGCAATTGAATGGAATAGATCCCTTTTGGACAAAGTGGATTCACCTGCTGCTGCAGTGACCACAGGTGTGATAACATCTAGAATTGGCATCTGGTGCGATCTCTCCGCTTCCACTCCAAAGAAAGTTACCTGTTTATTCCTATCATGCATTGGTTTTTGGGGTTTTCTTTGAGTAATGATGATCTCTTTAGTAGTCTGTTGGCGCCCTCTCCTGGAGGAATAGTTTGCTTGCTCTTGGACATTCTAAAAGAGAGGTCATGATAGACATTGAGCTTCTGAGCTCAATTGGGGACAGTCATGGGTGATGAATGTTTGCAACCTACTGCGAAGCCTCATACCGCAATATAAGGAACGTCAAATACTAAGAAAGGGCGGCCTATGAAAGAATTACTACTTTCAATAAGTACACTTAAACGGCTAATTGGGAATAGAAAAACTGTAAAAAGCCCTCTGAGAAAGCCCCCCTCTAACCTTTGATAGTAAGCTTTTCTGTAGTCTGCCTGTTGATGTATTTTCCGTTTGAACTGTGCACAACATGAAGAGACGGAACACTGGCGGCTTGTCACAATGCCCCCCGATGACATCACAATAGCGCTGCTGCCTAGAAAACAAGCTGCGCAGAAGAAGTTGTTCTTTGGGTGGGAGGGTGGGCTAGTGGAAGGAGGGGGCAATCTCTTTTTTTCCCGGGTGGTAGGGGGATGACAGGAGAAGGGAAGCGGGTGGTGAGAAAGGTACAGAGGGCAGGGTTTGGGGGCTGGGAAGGAAAGGGAAAAGATTAGGGTTTGGGGATGATGAAAGGGCTTTCTACGGGTAAGGATGGCAAAGGGTGGCAGTGACGGAAAGTCAGGCAACCTGTCCTGTCCGTCTTTTTGTATCGTGAATTGGAAAGACTGCAAGGGGGAGGGGAGTTGCTTGCGCCCTAAAGGAGGAGTTATTCAGATTCATTGCAGTGGGCGGCGGCTGCAAAACGCACCATTCTTCTTGTTTTGGCTCTGCAAAGCAGCCTTTTCAAGGGTTGGCTTGGGTGACAAAATGTCTTGTGTAGGCGTGGGTTTGTCTCCCTCTCGCTCTCTCTCCCTAAGATGTGTCCGGCATAGGCCAGGGTGCCACTCGAGGCCCAAACCAATTCTGGTTATCGCTTCTCGGCCTTTTGGCTAAGATCAAGTGTAGTATCTGTTCTTATCAGTTTAATATCTGATACGTCCCCTATCTGGGGACCATATATTAAATGGATTTTTAGAACAGGGAGATGGAAAAAGAGCTTGCTCTGTCCACTCCACGCATTGACCTGGTATTGCAGTACCTCCAGGAACGGTGCACCCCTTCTTAACCCAGTTTCCAAAAGCAGAACTCAATTCACCTGATTCATATTAGCCCGATTTAATGAATTGGAAGAAAGCATACGTCTTCATATGCACCTCAATTTGGCCCATTCACTTTTCACACTTCCTCCTTTTGTTTTTTATCTTTCACACTTTTGACTTTCTTTATTCATCCAAATAGCAAACTCATCACCACTCAACCTGACCAACTCGGCTATGTCCCCGTGCTGCAGTTCTCTGTCTTATCTAGATCATTTGCAATTGAATGGAATAGATCCCTTTTGGACAAAGTGGATTCACCTGCTGCTGCAGTGACCACAGGTGTGATAACATCTAGAATTGGCATCTGGTGCGATCTCTCCGCTTCCACTCCAAAGAAAGTTACCTGTTTATTCCTATCATGCATTGGTTTTTGGGGTTTTCTTTGAGTAATGATGATCTCTTTAGTAGTCTGTTGGCGCCCTCTCCTGGAGGAATAGTTTGCTTGCTCTTGGACATTCTAAAAGAGAGGTCATGATAGACATTGAGCTTCTGAGCTCAATTGGGGACAGTCATGGGTGATGAATGTTTGCAACCTACTGCGAAGCCTCATACCGCAATATAAGGAACGTCAAATACTAAGAAAGGGCGGCCTATGAAAGAATTACTACTTTCAATAAGTACACTTAAACGGCTAATTGGGAATAGAAAAACTGTAAAAAGCCCTCTGAGAAAGCCCCCCTCTAACCTTTGATAGTAAGCTTTTCTGTAGTCTGCCTGTTGATGTATTTTCCGTTTGAACTGTGCACAACATGAAGAGACGGAACACTGGCGGCTTGTCACAATGCCCCCCGATGACATCACAATAGCGCTGCTGCCTAGAAAACAAGCTGCGCAGAAGAAGTTGTTCTTTGGGTGGGAGGGTGGGCTAGTGGAAGGAGGGGGCAATCTCTTTTTTTCCCGGGTGGTAGGGGGATGACAGGAGAAGGGAAGCGGGTGGTGAGAAAGGTACAGAGGGCAGGGTTTGGGGGCTGGGAAGGAAAGGGAAAAGATTAGGGTTTGGGGATGATGAAAGGGCTTTCTACGGGTAAGGATGGCAAAGGGTGGCAGTGACGGAAAGTCAGGCAACCTGTCCTGTCCGTCTTTTTGTATCGTGAATTGGAAAGACTGCAAGGGGGAGGGGAGTTGCTTGCGCCCTAAAGGAGGAGTTATTCAGATTCATTGCAGTGGGCGGCGGCTGCAAAACGCACCATTCTTCTTGTTTTGGCTCTGCAAAGCAGCCTTTTCAAGGGTTGGCTTGGGTGACAAAATGTCTTGTGTAGGCGTGGGTTTGTCTCCCTCTCGCTCTCTCTCCCTAAGATGTGTCCGGCATAGGCCAGGGTGCCACTCGAGGCCCAAACCAATTCTGGTTATCGCTTCTCGGCCTTTTGGCTAAGATCAAGTGTAGTATCTGTTCTTATCAGTTTAATATCTGATACGTCCCCTATCTGGGGACCATATATTAAATGGATTTTTAGAACAGGGAGATGGAAAAAGAGCTTGCTCTGTCCACTCCACGCATTGACCTGGTATTGCAGTACCTCCAGGAACGGTGCACCCCTTCTTAACCCAGTTTCCAAAAGCAGAACTCAATTCACCTGATTCATATTAGCCCGATTTAATGAATTGGAAGAAAGCATACGTCTTCATATGCACCTCAATTTGGCCCATTCACTTTTCACACTTCCTCCTTTTGTTTTTTATCTTTCACACTTTTGACTTTCTTTATTCATCCAAATAGCAAACTCATCACCACTCAACCTGACCAACTCGGCTATGTCCCCGTGCTGCAGTTCTCTGTCTTATCTAGATCATTTGCAATTGAATGGAATAGATCCCTTTTGGACAAAGTGGATTCACCTGCTGCTGCAGTGACCACAGGTGTGATAACATCTAGAATTGGCATCTGGTGCGATCTCTCCGCTTCCACTCCAAAGAAAGTTACCTGTTTATTCCTATCATGCATTGGTTTTTGGGGTTTTCTTTGAGTAATGATGATCTCTTTAGTAGTCTGTTGGCGCCCTCTCCTGGAGGAATAGTTTGCTTGCTCTTGGACATTCTAAAAGAGAGGTCATGATAGACATTGAGCTTCTGAGCTCAATTGGGGACAGTCATGGGTGATGAATGTTTGCAACCTACTGCGAAGCCTCATACCGCAATATAAGGAACGTCAAATACTAAGAAAGGGCGGCCTATGAAAGAATTACTACTTTCAATAAGTACACTTAAACGGCTAATTGGGAATAGAAAAACTGTAAAAAGCCCTCTGAGAAAGCCCCCCTCTAACCTTTGATAGTAAGCTTTTCTGTAGTCTGCCTGTTGATGTATTTTCCGTTTGAACTGTGCACAACATGAAGAGACGGAACACTGGCGGCTTGTCACAATGCCCCCCGATGACATCACAATAGCGCTGCTGCCTAGAAAACAAGCTGCGCAGAAGAAGTTGTTCTTTGGGTGGGAGGGTGGGCTAGTGGAAGGAGGGGGCAATCTCTTTTTTTCCCGGGTGGTAGGGGGATGACAGGAGAAGGGAAGCGGGTGGTGAGAAAGGTACAGAGGGCAGGGTTTGGGGGCTGGGAAGGAAAGGGAAAAGATTAGGGTTTGGGGATGATGAAAGGGCTTTCTACGGGTAAGGATGGCAAAGGGTGGCAGTGACGGAAAGTCAGGCAACCTGTCCTGTCCGTCTTTTTGTATCGTGAATTGGAAAGACTGCAAGGGGGAGGGGAGTTGCTTGCGCCCTAAAGGAGGAGTTATTCAGATTCATTGCAGTGGGCGGCGGCTGCAAAACGCACCATTCTTCTTGTTTTGGCTCTGCAAAGCAGCCTTTTCAAGGGTTGGCTTGGGTGACAAAATGTCTTGTGTAGGCGTGGGTTTGTCTCCCTCTCGCTCTCTCTCCCTAAGATGTGTCCGGCATAGGCCAGGGTGCCACTCGAGGCCCAAACCAATTCTGGTTATCGCTTCTCGGCCTTTTGGCTAAGATCAAGTGTAGTATCTGTTCTTATCAGTTTAATATCTGATACGTCCCCTATCTGGGGACCATATATTAAATGGATTTTTAGAACAGGGAGATGGAAAAAGAGCTTGCTCTGTCCACTCCACGCATTGACCTGGTATTGCAGTACCTCCAGGAACGGTGCACCCCTTCTTAACCCAGTTTCCAAAAGCAGAACTCAATTCACCTGATTCATATTAGCCCGATTTAATGAATTGGAAGAAAGCATACGTCTTCATATGCACCTCAATTTGGCCCATTCACTTTTCACACTTCCTCCTTTTGTTTTTTATCTTTCACACTTTTGACTTTCTTTATTCATCCAAATAGCAAACTCATCACCACTCAACCTGACCAACTCGGCTATGTCCCCGTGCTGCAGTTCTCTGTCTTATCTAGATCATTTGCAATTGAATGGAATAGATCCCTTTTGGACAAAGTGGATTCACCTGCTGCTGCAGTGACCACAGGTGTGATAACATCTAGAATTGGCATCTGGTGCGATCTCTCCGCTTCCACTCCAAAGAAAGTTACCTGTTTATTCCTATCATGCATTGGTTTTTGGGGTTTTCTTTGAGTAATGATGATCTCTTTAGTAGTCTGTTGGCGCCCTCTCCTGGAGGAATAGTTTGCTTGCTCTTGGACATTCTAAAAGAGAGGTCATGATAGACATTGAGCTTCTGAGCTCAATTGGGGACAGTCATGGGTGATGAATGTTTGCAACCTACTGCGAAGCCTCATACCGCAATATAAGGAACGTCAAATACTAAGAAAGGGCGGCCTATGAAAGAATTACTACTTTCAATAAGTACACTTAAACGGCTAATTGGGAATAGAAAAACTGTAAAAAGCCCTCTGAGAAAGCCCCCCTCTAACCTTTGATAGTAAGCTTTTCTGTAGTCTGCCTGTTGATGTATTTTCCGTTTGAACTGTGCACAACATGAAGAGACGGAACACTGGCGGCTTGTCACAATGCCCCCCGATGACATCACAATAGCGCTGCTGCCTAGAAAACAAGCTGCGCAGAAGAAGTTGTTCTTTGGGTGGGAGGGTGGGCTAGTGGAAGGAGGGGGCAATCTCTTTTTTTCCCGGGTGGTAGGGGGATGACAGGAGAAGGGAAGCGGGTGGTGAGAAAGGTACAGAGGGCAGGGTTTGGGGGCTGGGAAGGAAAGGGAAAAGATTAGGGTTTGGGGATGATGAAAGGGCTTTCTACGGGTAAGGATGGCAAAGGGTGGCAGTGACGGAAAGTCAGGCAACCTGTCCTGTCCGTCTTTTTGTATCGTGAATTGGAAAGACTGCAAGGGGGAGGGGAGTTGCTTGCGCCCTAAAGGAGGAGTTATTCAGATTCATTGCAGTGGGCGGCGGCTGCAAAACGCACCATTCTTCTTGTTTTGGCTCTGCAAAGCAGCCTTTTCAAGGGTTGGCTTGGGTGACAAAATGTCTTGTGTAGGCGTGGGTTTGTCTCCCTCTCGCTCTCTCTCCCTAAGATGTGTCCGGCATAGGCCAGGGTGCCACTCGAGGCCCAAACCAATTCTGGTTATCGCTTCTCGGCCTTTTGGCTAAGATCAAGTGTAGTATCTGTTCTTATCAGTTTAATATCTGATACGTCCCCTATCTGGGGACCATATATTAAATGGATTTTTAGAACAGGGAGATGGAAAAAGAGCTTGCTCTGTCCACTCCACGCATTGAC
>NW_027442834.1:0-75706 GCF_048569485.1 Anomaloglossus baeobatrachus
CACACCTGTGGTCACTGCAGCATCTGACTCCACTTTGTCCAAAAGGGATCTATTCCATTCAATTACACATGATCTAGATTAGACTGACAACAAGATACTGCACGGGACATAGCAGAGTTGGTGAAGTTGAGTGGTGATGAGTTTGCTATTTGGATGAATAAAGCAAGTAAAAAGTGTGTTAGATAAAAATTCATTTCAATTCGCTAATCGGGCTAATATGAATCAGGTGAATCGAGTTCTGCTTTTGGAAACTGGGTTAAGAAGGGGTGCACCGTTCCTGGAGGTACTGCAATACCAGGTCAATGCGTGGAGTGGACAGAGCAAGCTCTTTTTCCATCTCCCTGTTCTAAAAATCCATTTAATATATGGTCCCCAGATAGGGGACGTATCAGATATTAAACTGATAAGAACAGATTTTTTTTTTTTTTTTTTTTTTTTTTTTTTTTTTCTTTTTTTTGAAGGATGAGTTTGAAAATAATAAAGTGACCGCCTCTCGTTGCCCAGGTAACTGTCCGTCACAAGAGGGCTATGACATCCTACGATGCACACTCCCCCAAGGCCAGCAGTTGTGCAATACCCTGGCACCTTTCAGCACCAACCAAGGTAGTACCCTCCCAAACTACACTTGATCTTAGCCAAAAGGCCGAGAAGCGATAACCAGAATTGGTTTGGGCCTCGAGTGGCACCCTGGCCTATGCCGGACACATCTTAGGGAGAGAGAGCGAGAGGGAGACAAACCCACGCCTACACAAGACATTTTGTCACCCAAGCCAACCCTTGAAAAGGCTGCTTTGCAGAGCAAAAACAAGAAGAATGGTGCGTTTTGCAGCCGCCGCCCACTGCAATGAATCTGAATAACTCCTCCTTTAGGGCGCAAGCAACTCCCCTCCCCCTTGCAGTCTTTCCAATTCACGATACAAAAAGACGGACAGGACAGGTTGCCTGACTTTCCGTCACTGCCACCCTTTGCCATCCTTACCCGTAGAAAGCCCTTTCATCATCCCCAAACCCTAATCTTTTCCCTTTCCTTCCCAGCCCCCAAACCCTGCCCTCTGTACCTTTCTCACCACCCGCTTCCCTTCTCCTGTCATCCCCCTACCACCCGGGAAAAAAAGAGATTGCCCCCTCCTTCCACTAGCCCACCCTCCCACCCAAAGAACAACTTCTTCTGCGCAGCTTGTTTTCTAGGCAGCAGCGCTATTGTGATGTCATCGGGGGGCATTGTGACAAGCCGCCAGTGTTCCGTCTCTTCATGTTGTGCACTGTTCAAACCGAAAATACATCAACAGGCAGGCTACAGAAAAGCTTACTAACAAAGGTTAGAGAGGGGCTTTCTCAGAGGGCTTTTTACAGTTTGTCTATTCCCAATTAGCCGGTTTAGTATACTTAATGAAAGTACTAATTCTTTCATAGGCCGCCCATTCTTAGTATTTGACGTTCAGGTAACAACAGGTAACTTTATTTGGAGTGGAAGCAGAGAGATAACACCAGATGCCAATTGTAGATCCTCTCACACCTGTGGTCACTGCAGCATCTGACTCCACTTTGTCCAAAAGGGATCTATTCCATTCAATTACACATGATCTAGATTAGACTGACAACAAGATACTGCACGGGACATAGCAGAGTTGGTGAAGTTGAGTGGTGATGAGTTTGCTATTTGGATGAATAAAGCAAGTAAAAAGTGTGTTAGATAAAAATTCATTTCAATTCGCTAATCGGGCTAATATGAATCAGGTGAATCGAGTTCTGCTTTTGGAAACTGGGTTAAGAAGGGGTGCACCGTTCCTGGAGGTACTGCAATACCAGGTCAATGCGTGGAGTGGACAGAGCAAGCTCTTTTTCCATCTCCCTGTTCTAAAAATCCATTTAATATATGGTCCCCAGATAGGGGACGTATCAGATATTAAACTGATAAGAACAGATACTACACTTGATCTTAGCCAAAAGGCCGAGAAGCGATAACCAGAATTGGTTTGGGCCTCGAGTGGCACCCTGGCCTATGCCGGACACATCTTAGGGAGAGAGAGCGAGAGGGAGACAAACCCACGCCTACACAAGACATTTTGTCACCCAAGCCAACCCTTGAAAAGGCTGCTTTGCAGAGCAAAAACAAGAAGAATGGTGCGTTTTGCAGCCGCCGCCCACTGCAATGAATCTGAATAACTCCTCCTTTAGGGCGCAAGCAACTCCCCTCCCCCTTGCAGTCTTTCCAATTCACGATACAAAAAGACGGACAGGACAGGTTGCCTGACTTTCCGTCACTGCCACCCTTTGCCATCCTTACCCGTAGAAAGCCCTTTCATCATCCCCAAACCCTAATCTTTTCCCTTTCCTTCCCAGCCCCCAAACCCTGCCCTCTGTACCTTTCTCACCACCCGCTTCCCTTCTCCTGTCATCCCCCTACCACCCGGGAAAAAAAGAGATTGCCCCCTCCTTCCACTAGCCCACCCTCCCACCCAAAGAACAACTTCTTCTGCGCAGCTTGTTTTCTAGGCAGCAGCGCTATTGTGATGTCATCGGGGGGCATTGTGACAAGCCGCCAGTGTTCCGTCTCTTCATGTTGTGCACTGTTCAAACCGAAAATACATCAACAGGCAGGCTACAGAAAAGCTTACTAACAAAGGTTAGAGAGGGGCTTTCTCAGAGGGCTTTTTACAGTTTGTCTATTCCCAATTAGCCGGTTTAGTATACTTAATGAAAGTACTAATTCTTTCATAGGCCGCCCATTCTTAGTATTTGACGTTCAGGTAACAACAGGTAACTTTATTTGGAGTGGAAGCAGAGAGATAACACCAGATGCCAATTGTAGATCCTCTCACACCTGTGGTCACTGCAGCATCTGACTCCACTTTGTCCAAAAGGGATCTATTCCATTCAATTACACATGATCTAGATTAGACTGACAACAAGATACTGCACGGGACATAGCAGAGTTGGTGAAGTTGAGTGGTGATGAGTTTGCTATTTGGATGAATAAAGCAAGTAAAAAGTGTGTTAGATAAAAATTCATTTCAATTCGCTAATCGGGCTAATATGAATCAGGTGAATCGAGTTCTGCTTTTGGAAACTGGGTTAAGAAGGGGTGCACCGTTCCTGGAGGTACTGCAATACCAGGTCAATGCGTGGAGTGGACAGAGCAAGCTCTTTTTCCATCTCCCTGTTCTAAAAATCCATTTAATATATGGTCCCCAGATAGGGGACGTATCAGATATTAAACTGATAAGAACAGATACTACACTTGATCTTAGCCAAAAGGCCGAGAAGCGATAACCAGAATTGGTTTGGGCCTCGAGTGGCACCCTGGCCTATGCCGGACACATCTTAGGGAGAGAGAGCGAGAGGGAGACAAACCCACGCCTACACAAGACATTTTGTCACCCAAGCCAACCCTTGAAAAGGCTGCTTTGCAGAGCAAAAACAAGAAGAATGGTGCGTTTTGCAGCCGCCGCCCACTGCAATGAATCTGAATAACTCCTCCTTTAGGGCGCAAGCAACTCCCCTCCCCCTTGCAGTCTTTCCAATTCACGATACAAAAAGACGGACAGGACAGGTTGCCTGACTTTCCGTCACTGCCACCCTTTGCCATCCTTACCCGTAGAAAGCCCTTTCATCATCCCCAAACCCTAATCTTTTCCCTTTCCTTCCCAGCCCCCAAACCCTGCCCTCTGTACCTTTCTCACCACCCGCTTCCCTTCTCCTGTCATCCCCCTACCACCCGGGAAAAAAAGAGATTGCCCCCTCCTTCCACTAGCCCACCCTCCCACCCAAAGAACAACTTCTTCTGCGCAGCTTGTTTTCTAGGCAGCAGCGCTATTGTGATGTCATCGGGGGGCATTGTGACAAGCCGCCAGTGTTCCGTCTCTTCATGTTGTGCACTGTTCAAACCGAAAATACATCAACAGGCAGGCTACAGAAAAGCTTACTAACAAAGGTTAGAGAGGGGCTTTCTCAGAGGGCTTTTTACAGTTTGTCTATTCCCAATTAGCCGGTTTAGTATACTTAATGAAAGTACTAATTCTTTCATAGGCCGCCCATTCTTAGTATTTGACGTTCAGGTAACAACAGGTAACTTTATTTGGAGTGGAAGCAGAGAGATAACACCAGATGCCAATTGTAGATCCTCTCACACCTGTGGTCACTGCAGCATCTGACTCCACTTTGTCCAAAAGGGATCTATTCCATTCAATTACACATGATCTAGATTAGACTGACAACAAGATACTGCACGGGACATAGCAGAGTTGGTGAAGTTGAGTGGTGATGAGTTTGCTATTTGGATGAATAAAGCAAGTAAAAAGTGTGTTAGATAAAAATTCATTTCAATTCGCTAATCGGGCTAATATGAATCAGGTGAATCGAGTTCTGCTTTTGGAAACTGGGTTAAGAAGGGGTGCACCGTTCCTGGAGGTACTGCAATACCAGGTCAATGCGTGGAGTGGACAGAGCAAGCTCTTTTTCCATCTCCCTGTTCTAAAAATCCATTTAATATATGGTCCCCAGATAGGGGACGTATCAGATATTAAACTGATAAGAACAGATACTACACTTGATCTTAGCCAAAAGGCCGAGAAGCGATAACCAGAATTGGTTTGGGCCTCGAGTGGCACCCTGGCCTATGCCGGACACATCTTAGGGAGAGAGAGCGAGAGGGAGACAAACCCACGCCTACACAAGACATTTTGTCACCCAAGCCAACCCTTGAAAAGGCTGCTTTGCAGAGCAAAAACAAGAAGAATGGTGCGTTTTGCAGCCGCCGCCCACTGCAATGAATCTGAATAACTCCTCCTTTAGGGCGCAAGCAACTCCCCTCCCCCTTGCAGTCTTTCCAATTCACGATACAAAAAGACGGACAGGACAGGTTGCCTGACTTTCCGTCACTGCCACCCTTTGCCATCCTTACCCGTAGAAAGCCCTTTCATCATCCCCAAACCCTAATCTTTTCCCTTTCCTTCCCAGCCCCCAAACCCTGCCCTCTGTACCTTTCTCACCACCCGCTTCCCTTCTCCTGTCATCCCCCTACCACCCGGGAAAAAAAGAGATTGCCCCCTCCTTCCACTAGCCCACCCTCCCACCCAAAGAACAACTTCTTCTGCGCAGCTTGTTTTCTAGGCAGCAGCGCTATTGTGATGTCATCGGGGGGCATTGTGACAAGCCGCCAGTGTTCCGTCTCTTCATGTTGTGCACTGTTCAAACCGAAAATACATCAACAGGCAGGCTACAGAAAAGCTTACTAACAAAGGTTAGAGAGGGGCTTTCTCAGAGGGCTTTTTACAGTTTGTCTATTCCCAATTAGCCGGTTTAGTATACTTAATGAAAGTACTAATTCTTTCATAGGCCGCCCATTCTTAGTATTTGACGTTCAGGTAACAACAGGTAACTTTATTTGGAGTGGAAGCAGAGAGATAACACCAGATGCCAATTGTAGATCCTCTCACACCTGTGGTCACTGCAGCATCTGACTCCACTTTGTCCAAAAGGGATCTATTCCATTCAATTACACATGATCTAGATTAGACTGACAACAAGATACTGCACGGGACATAGCAGAGTTGGTGAAGTTGAGTGGTGATGAGTTTGCTATTTGGATGAATAAAGCAAGTAAAAAGTGTGTTAGATAAAAATTCATTTCAATTCGCTAATCGGGCTAATATGAATCAGGTGAATCGAGTTCTGCTTTTGGAAACTGGGTTAAGAAGGGGTGCACCGTTCCTGGAGGTACTGCAATACCAGGTCAATGCGTGGAGTGGACAGAGCAAGCTCTTTTTCCATCTCCCTGTTCTAAAAATCCATTTAATATATGGTCCCCAGATAGGGGACGTATCAGATATTAAACTGATAAGAACAGATACTACACTTGATCTTAGCCAAAAGGCCGAGAAGCGATAACCAGAATTGGTTTGGGCCTCGAGTGGCACCCTGGCCTATGCCGGACACATCTTAGGGAGAGAGAGCGAGAGGGAGACAAACCCACGCCTACACAAGACATTTTGTCACCCAAGCCAACCCTTGAAAAGGCTGCTTTGCAGAGCAAAAACAAGAAGAATGGTGCGTTTTGCAGCCGCCGCCCACTGCAATGAATCTGAATAACTCCTCCTTTAGGGCGCAAGCAACTCCCCTCCCCCTTGCAGTCTTTCCAATTCACGATACAAAAAGATGGACAGGACAGGTTGCCTGACTTTCCGTCACTGCCACCCTTTGCCATCCTTACCCGTAGAAAGCCCTTTCATCATCCCCAAACCCTAATCTTTTCCCTTTCCTTCCCAGCCCCCAAACCCTGCCCTCTGTACCTTTCTCACCACCCGCTTCCCTTCTCCTGTCATCCCCCTACCACCCGGGAAAAAAAGAGATTGCCCCCTCCTTCCACTAGCCCACCCTCCCACCCAAAGAACAACTTCTTCTGCGCAGCTTGTTTTCTAGGCAGCAGCGCTATTGTGATGTCATCGGGGGGCATTGTGACAAGCCGCCAGTGTTCCGTCTCTTCATGTTGTGCACTGTTCAAACCGAAAATACATCAACAGGCAGGCTACAGAAAAGCTTACTAACAAAGGTTAGAGAGGGGCTTTCTCAGAGGGCTTTTTACAGTTTGTCTATTCCCAATTAGCCGGTTTAGTATACTTAATGAAAGTACTAATTCTTTCATAGGCCGCCCATTCTTAGTATTTGACGTTCAGGTAACAACAGGTAACTTTATTTGGAGTGGAAGCAGAGAGATAACACCAGATGCCAATTGTAGATCCTCTCACACCTGTGGTCACTGCAGCATCTGACTCCACTTTGTCCAAAAGGGATCTATTCCATTCAATTACACATGATCTAGATTAGACTGACAACAAGATACTGCACGGGACATAGCAGAGTTGGTGAAGTTGAGTGGTGATGAGTTTGCTATTTGGATGAATAAAGCAAGTAAAAAGTGTGTTAGATAAAAATTCATTTCAATTCGCTAATCGGGCTAATATGAATCAGGTGAATCGAGTTCTGCTTTTGGAAACTGGGTTAAGAAGGGGTGCACCGTTCCTGGAGGTACTGCAATACCAGGTCAATGCGTGGAGTGGACAGAGCAAGCTCTTTTTCCATCTCCCTGTTCTAAAAATCCATTTAATATATGGTCCCCAGATAGGGGACGTATCAGATATTAAACTGATAAGAACAGATACTACACTTGATCTTAGCCAAAAGGCCGAGAAGCGATAACCAGAATTGGTTTGGGCCTCGAGTGGCACCCTGGCCTATGCCGGACACATCTTAGGGAGAGAGAGCGAGAGGGAGACAAACCCACGCCTACACAAGACATTTTGTCACCCAAGCCAACCCTTGAAAAGGCTGCTTTGCAGAGCAAAAACAAGAAGAATGGTGTGTTTTGCAGCCGCCGCCCACTGCAATGAATCTGAATAACTCCTCCTTTAGGGCGCAAGCAACTCCCCTCCCCCTTGCAGTCTTTCCAATTCACGATACAAAAAGACGGACAGGACAGGTTGCCTGACTTTCCGTCACAGCCACCCTTTGCCATCCTTACCCGTAGAAAGCCCTTTCATCATCCCCAAACCCTAATCTTTTCCCTTTCCTTCCCAGCCCCCAAACCCTGCCCTCTGTACCTTTCTCACCACCCGCTTCCCTTCTCCTGTCATCCCCCTACCACCCGGGAAAAAAAGAGATTGCCCCCTCCTTCCACTAGCCCACCCTCCCACCCAAAGAACAACTTCTTCTGCGCAGCTTGTTTTCTAGGCAGCAGCGCTATTGTGATGTCATCGGGGGGCATTGTGACAAGCCGCCAGTGTTCCGTCTCTTCATGTTGTGCACTGTTCAAACCGAAAATACATCAACAGGCAGGCTACAGAAAAGCTTACTAACAAAGGTTAGAGAGGGGCTTTCTCAGAGGGCTTTTTACAGTTTGTCTATTCCCAATTAGCCGGTTTAGTATACTTAATGAAAGTACTAATTCTTTCATAGGCCGCCCATTCTTAGTATTTGACGTTCAGGTAACAACAGGTAACTTTATTTGGAGTGGAAGCAGAGAGATAACACCAGATGCCAATTGTAGATCCTCTCACACCTGTGGTCACTGCAGCATCTGACTCCACTTTGTCCAAAAGGGATCTATTCCATTCAATTACACATGATCTAGATTAGACTGACAACAAGATACTGCACGGGACATAGCAGAGTTGGTGAAGTTGAGTGGTGATGAGTTTGCTATTTGGATGAATAAAGCAAGTAAAAAGTGTGTTAGATAAAAATTCATTTCAATTCGCTAATCGGGCTAATATGAATCAGGTGAATCGAGTTCTGCTTTTGGAAACTGGGTTAAGAAGGGGTGCACCGTTCCTGGAGGTACTGCAATACCAGGTCAATGCGTGGAGTGGACAGAGCAAGCTCTTTTTCCATCTCCCTGTTCTAAAAATCCATTTAATATATGGTCCCCAGATAGGGGACGTATCAGATATTAAACTGATAAGAACAGATACTACACTTGATCTTAGCCAAAAGGCCGAGAAGCGATAACCAGAATTGGTTTGGGCCTCGAGTGGCACCCTGGCCTATGCCGGACACATCTTAGGGAGAGAGAGCGAGAGGGAGACAAACCCACGCCTACACAAGACATTTTGTCACCCAAGCCAACCCTTGAAAAGGCTGCTTTGCAGAGCAAAAACAAGAAGAATGGTGCGTTTTGCAGCCGCCGCCCACTGCAATGAATCTGAATAACTCCTCCTTTAGGGCGCAAGCAACTCCCCTCCCCCTTGCAGTCTTTCCAATTCACGATACAAAAAGACGGACAGGACAGGTTGCCTGACTTTCCGTCACTGCCACCCTTTGCCATCCTTACCCGTAGAAAGCCCTTTCATCATCCCCAAACCCTAATCTTTTCCCTTTCCTTCCCAGCCCCCAAACCCTGCCCTTTGTACCTTTCTCACCACCCGCTTCCCTTCTCCTGTCATCCCCCTACCACCCGGGAAAAAAAGAGATTGCCCCCTCCTTCCACTAGCCCACCCTCCCACCCAAAGAACAACTTCTTCTGCGCAGCTTGTTTTCTAGGCAGCAGCGCTATTGTGATGTCATCGGGGGGCATTGTGACAAGCCGCCAGTGTTCCATCTCTTCATGTTGTGCACTGTTCAAACCGAAAATACATCAACAGGCAGGCTACAGAAAAGCTTACTAACAAAGGTTAGAGAGGGGCTTTCTCAGAGGGCTTTTTACAGTTTGTCTATTCCCAATTAGCCGGTTTAGTATACTTAATGAAAGTACTAATTCTTTCATAGGCCGCCCATTCTTAGTATTTGACGTTCAGGTAACAACAGGTAACTTTATTTGGAGTGGAAGCAGAGAGATAACACCAGATGCCAATTGTAGATCCTCTCACACCTGTGGTCACTGCAGCATCTGACTCCACTTTGTCCAAAAGGGATCTATTCCATTCAATTACACATGATCTAGATTAGACTGACAACAAGATACTGCACAGGACATAGCAGAGTTGGTGAAGTTGAGTGGTGATGAGTTTGCTATTTGGATGAATAAAGCAAGTAAAAAGTGTGTTAGATAAAAATTCATTTCAATTCGCTAATCGGGCTAATATGAATCAGGTGAATCGAGTTCTGCTTTTGGAAACTGGGTTAAGAAGGGGTGCACCGTTCCTGGAGGTACTGCAATACCAGGTCAATGCGTGGAGTGGACAGAGCAAGCTCTTTTTCCATCTCCCTGTTCTAAAAATCCATTTAATATATGGTCCCCAGATAGGGGACGTATCAGATATTAAACTGATAAGAACAGATACTACACTTGATCTTAGCCAAAAGGCCGAGAAGCGATAACCAGAATTGGTTTGGGCCTCGAGTGGCACCCTGGCCTATGCCGGACACATCTTAGGGAGAGAGAGCGAGAGGGAGACAAACCCACGCCTACACAAGACATTTTGTCACCCAAGCCAACCCTTGAAAAGGCTGCTTTGCAGAGCAAAAACAAGAAGAATGGTGCGTTTTGCAGCCGCCGCCCACTGCAATGAATCTGAATAACTCCTCCTTTAGGGCGCAAGCAACTCCCCTCCCCCTTGCAGTCTTTCCAATTCACGATACAAAAAGACGGACAGGACAGGTTGCCTGACTTTCCGTCACTGCCACCCTTTGCCATCCTTACCCGTAGAAAGCCCTTTCATCATCCCCAAACCCTAATCTTTTCCCTTTCCTTCCCAGCCCCCAAACCCTGCCCTCTGTACCTTTCTCACCACCCGCTTCCCTTCTCCTGTCATCCCCCTACCACCCGGGAAAAAAAGAGATTGCCCCCTCCTTCCACTAGCCCACCCTCCCACCCAAAGAACAACTTCTTCTGCGCAGCTTGTTTTCTAGGCAGCAGCGCTATTGTGATGTCATCGGGGGGCATTGTGACAAGCCGCCAGTGTTCCGTCTCTTCATGTTGTGCACTGTTCAAACCGAAAATACATCAACAGGCAGGCTACAGAAAAGCTTACTAACAAAGGTTAGAGAGGGGCTTTCTCAGAGGGCTTTTTACAGTTTGTCTATTCCCAATTAGCCGGTTTAGTATACTTAATGAAAGTACTAATTCTTTCATAGGCCGCCCATTCTTAGTATTTGACGTTCAGGTAACAACAGGTAACTTTATTTGGAGTGGAAGCAGAGAGATAACACCAGATGCCAATTGTAGATCCTCTCACACCTGTGGTCACTGCAGCATCTGACTCCACTTTGTCCAAAAGGGATCTATTCCATTCAATTACACATGATCTAGATTAGACTGACAACAAGATACTGCACGGGACATAGCAGAGTTGGTGAAGTTGAGTGGTGATGAGTTTGCTATTTGGATGAATAAAGCAAGTAAAAAGTGTGTTAGATAAAAATTCATTTCAATTCGCTAATCGGGCTAATATGAATCAGGTGAATCGAGTTCTGCTTTTGGAAACTGGGTTAAGAAGGGGTGCACCGTTCCTGGAGGTACTGCAATACCAGGTCAATGCGTGGAGTGGACAGAGCAAGCTCTTTTTCCATCTCCCTGTTCTAAAAATCCATTTAATATATGGTCCCCAGATAGGGGACGTATCAGATATTAAACTGATAAGAACAGATACTACACTTGATCTTAGCCAAAAGGCCGAGAAGCGATAACCAGAATTGGTTTGGGCCTCGAGTGGCACCCTGGCCTATGCCGGACACATCTTAGGGAGAGAGAGCGAGAGGGAGACAAACCCACGCCTACACAAGACATTTTGTCACCCAAGCCAACCCTTGAAAAGGCTGCTTTGCAGAGCAAAAACAAGAAGAATGGTGCGTTTTGCAGCCGCCGCCCACTGCAATGAATCTGAATAACTCCTCCTTTAGGGCGCAAGCAACTCCCCTCCCCCTTGCAGTCTTTCCAATTCACGATACAAAAAGACGGACAGGACAGGTTGCCTGACTTTCCGTCACTGCCACCCTTTGCCATCCTTACCCGTAGAAAGCCCTTTCATCATCCCCAAACCCTAATCTTTTCCCTTTCCTTCCCAGCCCCCAAACCCTGCCCTCTGTACCTTTCTCACCACCCGCTTCCCTTCTCCTGTCATCCCCCTACCACCCGGGAAAAAAAGAGATTGCCCCCTCCTTCCACTAGCCCACCCTCCCACCCAAAGAACAACTTCTTCTGCGCAGCTTGTTTTCTAGGCAGCAGCGCTATTGTGATGTCATCGGGGGGCATTGTGACAAGCCGCCAGTGTTCCGTCTCTTCATGTTGTGCACTGTTCAAACCGAAAATACATCAACAGGCAGGCTACAGAAAAGCTTACTAACAAAGGTTAGAGAGGGGCTTTCTCAGAGGGCTTTTTACAGTTTGTCTATTCCCAATTAGCCGGTTTAGTATACTTAATGAAAGTACTAATTCTTTCATAGGCCGCCCATTCTTAGTATTTGACGTTCAGGTAACAACAGGTAACTTTATTTGGAGTGGAAGCAGAGAGATAACACCAGATGCCAATTGTAGATCCTCTCACACCTGTGGTCACTGCAGCATCTGACTCCACTTTGTCCAAAAGGGATCTATTCCATTCAATTACACATGATCTAGATTAGACTGACAACAAGATACTGCACGGGACATAGCAGAGTTGGTGAAGTTGAGTGGTGATGAGTTTGCTATTTGGATGAATAAAGCAAGTAAAAAGTGTGTTAGATAAAAATTCATTTCAATTCGCTAATCGGGCTAATATGAATCAGGTGAATCGAGTTCTGCTTTTGGAAACTGGGTTAAGAAGGGGTGCACCGTTCCTGGAGGTACTGCAATACCAGGTCAATGCGTGGAGTGGACAGAGCAAGCTCTTTTTCCATCTCCCTGTTCTAAAAATCCATTTAATATATGGTCCCCAGATAGGGGACGTATCAGATATTAAACTGATAAGAACAGATACTACACTTGATCTTAGCCAAAAGGCCGAGAAGCGATAACCAGAATTGGTTTGGGCCTCGAGTGGCACCCTGGCCTATGCCGGACACATCTTAGGGAGAGAGAGCGAGAGGGAGACAAACCCACGCCTACACAAGACATTTTGTCACCCAAGCCAACCCTTGAAAAGGCTGCTTTGCAGAGCAAAAACAAGAAGAATGGTGCGTTTTGCAGCCGCCGCCCACTGCAATGAATCTGAATAACTCCTCCTTTAGGGCGCAAGCAACTCCCCTCCCCCTTGCAGTCTTTCCAATTCACGATACAAAAAGACGGACAGGACAGGTTGCCTGACTTTCCGTCACTGCCACCCTTTGCCATCCTTACCCGTAGAAAGCCCTTTCATCATCCCCAAACCCTAATCTTTTCCCTTTCCTTCCCAGCCCCCAAACCCTGCCCTCTGTACCTTTCTCACCACCCGCTTCCCTTCTCCTGTCATCCCCCTACCACCCGGGAAAAAAAGAGATTGCCCCCTCCTTCCACTAGCCCACCCTCCCACCCAAAGAACAACTTCTTCTGCGCAGCTTGTTTTCTAGGCAGCAGCGCTATTGTGATGTCATCGGGGGGCATTGTGACAAGCCGCCAGTGTTCCGTCTCTTCATGTTGTGCACTGTTCAAACCGAAAATACATCAACAGGCAGGCTACAGAAAAGCTTACTAACAAAGGTTAGAGAGGGGCTTTCTCAGAGGGCTTTTTACAGTTTGTCTATTCCCAATTAGCCGGTTTAGTATACTTAATGAAAGTACTAATTCTTTCATAGGCCGCCCATTCTTAGTATTTGACGTTCAGGTAACAACAGGTAACTTTATTTGGAGTGGAAGCAGAGAGATAACACCAGATGCCAATTGTAGATCCTCTCACACCTGTGGTCACTGCAGCATCTGACTCCACTTTGTCCAAAAGGGATCTATTCCATTCAATTACACATGATCTAGATTAGACTGACAACAAGATACTGCACGGGACATAGCAGAGTTGGTGAAGTTGAGTGGTGATGAGTTTGCTATTTGGATGAATAAAGCAAGTAAAAAGTGTGTTAGATAAAAATTCATTTCAATTCGCTAATCGGGCTAATATGAATCAGGTGAATCGAGTTCTGCTTTTGGAAACTGGGTTAAGAAGGGGTGCACCGTTCCTGGAGGTACTGCAATACCAGGTCAATGCGTGGAGTGGACAGAGCAAGCTCTTTTTCCATCTCCCTGTTCTAAAAATCCATTTAATATATGGTCCCCAGATAGGGGACGTATCAGATATTAAACTGATAAGAACAGATACTACACTTGATCTTAGCCAAAAGGCCGAGAAGCGATAACCAGAATTGGTTTGGGCCTCGAGTGGCACCCTGGCCTATGCCGGACACATCTTAGGGAGAGAGAGCGAGAGGGAGACAAACCCACGCCTACACAAGACATTTTGTCACCCAAGCCAACCCTTGAAAAGGCTGCTTTGCAGAGCAAAAACAAGAAGAATGGTGCGTTTTGCAGCCGCCGCCCACTGCAATGAATCTGAATAACTCCTCCTTTAGGGCGCAAGCAACTCCCCTCCCCCTTGCAGTCTTTCCAATTCACGATACAAAAAGACGGACAGGACAGGTTGCCTGACTTTCCGTCACTGCCACCCTTTGCCATCCTTACCCGTAGAAAGCCCTTTCATCATCCCCAAACCCTAATCTTTTCCCTTTCCTTCCCAGCCCCCAAACCCTGCCCTCTGTACCTTTCTCACCACCCGCTTCCCTTCTCCTGTCATCCCCCTACCACCCGGGAAAAAAAGAGATTGCCCCCTCCTTCCACTAGCCCACCCTCCCACCCAAAGAACAACTTCTTCTGCGCAGCTTGTTTTCTAGGCAGCAGCGCTATTGTGATGTCATCGGGGGGCATTGTGACAAGCCGCCAGTGTTCCGTCTCTTCATGTTGTGCACTGTTCAAACCGAAAATACATCAACAGGCAGGCTACAGAAAAGCTTACTAACAAAGGTTAGAGAGGGGCTTTCTCAGAGGGCTTTTTACAGTTTGTCTATTCCCAATTAGCCGGTTTAGTATACTTAATGAAAGTACTAATTCTTTCATAGGCCGCCCATTCTTAGTATTTGACGTTCAGGTAACAACAGGTAACTTTATTTGTAGTGGAAGCAGAGAGATAACACCAGATGCCAATTGTAGATCCTCTCACACCTGTGGTCACTGCAGCATCTGACTCCACTTTGTCCAAAAGGGATCTATTCCATTCAATTACACATGATCTAGATTAGACTGACAACAAGATACTGCACGGGACATAGCAGAGTTGGTGAAGTTGAGTGGTGATGAGTTTGCTATTTGGATGAATAAAGCAAGTAAAAAGTGTGTTAGATAAAAATTCATTTCAATTCGCTAATCGGGCTAATATGAATCAGGTGAATCGAGTTCTGCTTTTGGAAACTGGGTTAAGAAGGGGTGCACCGTTCCTGGAGGTACTGCAATACCAGGTCAATGCGTGGAGTGGACAGAGCAAGCTCTTTTTCCATCTCCCTGTTCTAAAAATCCATTTAATATATGGTCCCCAGATAGGGGACGTATCAGATATTAAACTGATAAGAACAGATACTACACTTGATCTTAGCCAAAAGGCCGAGAAGCGATAACCAGAATTGGTTTGGGCCTCGAGTGGCACCCTGGCCTATGCCGGACACATCTTAGGGAGAGAGAGCGAGAGGGAGACAAACCCACGCCTACACAAGACATTTTGTCACCCAAGCCAACCCTTGAAAAGGCTGCTTTGCAGAGCAAAAACAAGAAGAATGGTGCGTTTTGCAGCCGCCGCCCACTGCAATGAATCTGAATAACTCCTCCTTTAGGGCGCAAGCAACTCCCCTCCCCCTTGCAGTCTTTCCAATTCACGATACAAAAAGACGGACAGGACAGGTTGCCTGACTTTCCGTCACTGCCACCCTTTGCCATCCTTACCCGTAGAAAGCCCTTTCATCATCCCCAAACCCTAATCTTTTCCCTTTCCTTCCCAGCCCCCAAACCCTGCCCTCTGTACCTTTCTCACCACCCGCTTCCCTTCTCCTGTCATCCCCCTACCACCCGGGAAAAAAAGAGATTGCCCCCTCCTTCCACTAGCCCACCCTCCCACCCAAAGAACAACTTCTTCTGCGCAGCTTGTTTTCTAGGCAGCAGCGCTATTGTGATGTCATCGGGGGGCATTGTGACAAGCCGCCAGTGTTCCGTCTCTTCATGTTGTGCACTGTTCAAACCGAAAATACATCAACAGGCAGGCTACAGAAAAGCTTACTAACAAAGGTTAGAGAGGGGCTTTCTCAGAGGGCTTTTTACAGTTTGTCTATTCCCAATTAGCCGGTTTAGTATACTTAATGAAAGTACTAATTCTTTCATAGGCCGCCCATTCTTAGTATTTGACGTTCAGGTAACAACAGGTAACTTTATTTGGAGTGGAAGCAGAGAGATAACACCAGATGCCAATTGTAGATCCTCTCACACCTGTGGTCACTGCAGCATCTGACTCCACTTTGTCCAAAAGGGATCTATTCCATTCAATTACACATGATCTAGATTAGACTGACAACAAGATACTGCACGGGACATAGCAGAGTTGGTGAAGTTGAGTGGTGATGAGTTTGCTATTTGGATGAATAAAGCAAGTAAAAAGTGTGTTAGATAAAAATTCATTTCAATTCGCTAATCGGGCTAATATGAATCAGGTGAATCGAGTTCTGCTTTTGGAAACTGGGTTAAGAAGGGGTGCACCGTTCCTGGAGGTACTGCAATACCAGGTCAATGCGTGGAGTGGACAGAGCAAGCTCTTTTTCCATCTCCCTGTTCTAAAAATCCATTTAATATATGGTCCCCAGATAGGGGACGTATCAGATATTAAACTGATAAGAACAGATACTACACTTGATCTTAGCCAAAAGGCCGAGAAGCGATAACCAGAATTGGTTTGGGCCTCGAGTGGCACCCTGGCCTATGCCGGACACATCTTAGGGAGAGAGAGCGAGAGGGAGACAAACCCACGCCTACACAAGACATTTTGTCACCCAAGCCAACCCTTGAAAAGGCTGCTTTGCAGAGCAAAAACAAGAAGAATGGTGCGTTTTGCAGCCGCCGCCCACTGCAATGAATCTGAATAACTCCTCCTTTAGGGCGCAAGCAACTCCCCTCCCCCTTGCAGTCTTTCCAATTCACGATACAAAAAGACGGACAGGACAGGTTGCCTGACTTTCCGTCACTGCCACCCTTTGCCATCCTTACCCGTAGAAAGCCCTTTCATCATCCCCAAACCCTAATCTTTTCCCTTTCCTTCCCAGCCCCCAAACCCTGCCCTCTGTACCTTTCTCACCACCCGCTTCCCTTCTCCTGTCATCCCCCTACCACCCGGGAAAAAAAGAGATTGCCCCCTCCTTCCACTAGCCCACCCTCCCACCCAAAGAACAACTTCTTCTGCGCAGCTTGTTTTCTAGGCAGCAGCGCTATTGTGATGTCATCGGGGGGCATTGTGACAAGCCGCCAGTGTTCCGTCTCTTCATGTTGTGCACTGTTCAAACCGAAAATACATCAACAGGCAGGCTACAGAAAAGCTTACTAACAAAGGTTAGAGAGGGGCTTTCTCAGAGGGCTTTTTACAGTTTGTCTATTCCCAATTAGCCGGTTTAGTATACTTAATGAAAGTACTAATTCTTTCATAGGCCGCCCATTCTTAGTATTTGACGTTCAGGTAACAACAGGTAACTTTATTTGGAGTGGAAGCAGAGAGATAACACCAGATGCCAATTGTAGATCCTCTCACACCTGTGGTCACTGCAGCATCTGACTCCACTTTGTCCAAAAGGGATCTATTCCATTCAATTACACATGATCTAGATTAGACTGACAACAAGATACTGCACGGGACATAGCAGAGTTGGTGAAGTTGAGTGGTGATGAGTTTGCTATTTGGATGAATAAAGCAAGTAAAAAGTGTGTTAGATAAAAATTCATTTCAATTCGCTAATCGGGCTAATATGAATCAGGTGAATCGAGTTCTGCTTTTGGAAACTGGGTTAAGAAGGGGTGCACCGTTCCTGGAGGTACTGCAATACCAGGTCAATGCGTGGAGTGGACAGAGCAAGCTCTTTTTCCATCTCCCTGTTCTAAAAATCCATTTAATATATGGTCCCCAGATAGGGGACGTATCAGATATTAAACTGATAAGAACAGATACTACACTTGATCTTAGCCAAAAGGCCGAGAAGCGATAACCAGAATTGGTTTGGGCCTCGAGTGGCACCCTGGCCTATGCCGGACACATCTTAGGGAGAGAGAGCGAGAGGGAGACAAACCCACGCCTACACAAGACATTTTGTCACCCAAGCCAACCCTTGAAAAGGCTGCTTTGCAGAGCAAAAACAAGAAGAATGGTGCGTTTTGCAGCCGCCGCCCACTGCAATGAATCTGAATAACTCCTCCTTTAGGGCGCAAGCAACTCCCCTCCCCCTTGCAGTCTTTCCAATTCACGATACAAAAAGACGGACAGGACAGGTTGCCTGACTTTCCGTCACTGCCACCCTTTGCCATCCTTACCCGTAGAAAGCCCTTTCATCATCCCCAAACCCTAATCTTTTCCCTTTCCTTCCCAGCCCCCAAACCCTGCCCTCTGTACCTTTCTCACCACCCGCTTCCCTTCTCCTGTCATCCCCCTACCACCCGGGAAAAAAAGAGATTGCCCCCTCCTTCCACTAGCCCACCCTCCCACCCAAAGAACAACTTCTTCTGTGCAGCTTGTTTTCTAGGCAGCAGCGCTATTGTGATGTCATCGGGGGGCATTGTGACAAGCCGCCAGTGTTCCGTCTCTTCATGTTGTGCACTGTTCAAACCGAAAATACATCAACAGGCAGGCTACAGAAAAGCTTACTAACAAAGGTTAGAGAGGGGCTTTCTCAGAGGGCTTTTTACAGTTTGTCTATTCCCAATTAGCCGGTTTAGTATACTTAATGAAAGTACTAATTCTTTCATAGGCCGCCCATTCTTAGTATTTGACGTTCAGGTAACAACAGGTAACTTTATTTGGAGTGGAAGCAGAGAGATAACACCAGATGCCAATTGTAGATCCTCTCACACCTGTGGTCACTGCAGCATCTGACTCCACTTTGTCCAAAAGGGATCTATTCCATTCAATTACACATGATCTAGATTAGACTGACAACAAGATACTGCACGGGACATAGCAGAGTTGGTGAAGTTGAGTGGTGATGAGTTTGCTATTTGGATGAATAAAGCAAGTAAAAAGTGTGTTAGATAAAAATTCATTTCAATTCGCTAATCGGGCTAATATGAATCAGGTGAATCGAGTTCTGCTTTTGGAAACTGGGTTAAGAAGGGGTGCACCGTTCCTGGAGGTACTGCAATACCAGGTCAATGCGTGGAGTGGACAGAGCAAGCTCTTTTTCCATCTCCCTGTTCTAAAAATCCATTTAATATATGGTCCCCAGATAGGGGACGTATCAGATATTAAACTGATAAGAACAGATACTACACTTGATCTTAGCCAAAAGGCCGAGAAGCGATAACCAGAATTGGTTTGGGCCTCGAATGGCACCCTGGCCTATGCCGGACACATCTTAGGGAGAGAGAGCGAGAGGGAGACAAACCCACGCCTACACAAGACATTTTGTCACCCAAGCCAACCCTTAAAAAGGCTGCTTTGCAGAGCAAAAACAAGAAGAATGGTGCGTTTTGCAGCCGCCGCCCACTGCAATGAATCTGAATAACTCCTCCTTTAGGGCGCAAGCAACTCCCCTCCCCCTTGCAGTCTTTCCAATTCACGATACAAAAAGACGGACAGGACAGGTTGCCTGACTTTCCGTCACTGCCACCCTTTGCCATCCTTACCCGTAGAAAGCCCTTTCATCATCCCCAAACCCTAATCTTTTCCCTTTCCTTCCCAGCCCCCAAACCCTGCCCTCTGTACCTTTCTCACCACCCGCTTCCCTTCTCCTGTCATCCCCCTACCACCCGGGAAAAAAAGAGATTGCCCCCTCCTTCCACTAGCCCACCCTCCCACCCAAAGAACAACTTCTTCTGCGCAGCTTGTTTTCTAGGCAGCAGCGCTATTGTGATGTCATCGGGGGGCATTGTGACAAGCCGCCAGTGTTCCGTCTCTTCATGTTGTGCACTGTTCAAACCGAAAATACATCAACAGGCAGGCTACAGAAAAGCTTACTAACAAAGGTTAGAGAGGGGCTTTCTCAGAGGGCTTTTTACAGTTTGTCTATTCCCAATTAGCCGGTTTAGTATACTTAATGAAAGTACTAATTCTTTCATAGGCCGCCCATTCTTAGTATTTGACGTTCAGGTAACAACAGGTAACTTTATTTGGAGTGGAAGCAGAGAGATAACACCAGATGCCAATTGTAGATCCTCTCACACCTGTGGTCACTGCAGCATCTGACTCCACTTTGTCCAAAAGGGATCTATTCCATTCAATTACACATGATCTAGATTAGACTGACAACAAGATACTGCACGGGACATAGCAGAGTTGGTGAAGTTGAGTGGTGATGAGTTTGCTATTTGGATGAATAAAGCAAGTAAAAAGTGTGTTAGATAAAAATTCATTTCAATTCGCTAATCGGGCTAATATGAATCAGGTGAATCGAGTTCTGCTTTTGGAAACTGGGTTAAGAAGGGGTGCACCGTTCCTGGAGGTACTGCAATACCAGGTCAATGCGTGGAGTGGACAGAGCAAGCTCTTTTTCCATCTCCCTGTTCTAAAAATCCATTTAATATATGGTCCCCAGATAGGGGACGTATCAGATATTAAACTGATAAGAACAGATACTACACTTGATCTTAGCCAAAAGGCCGAGAAGCGATAACCAGAATTGGTTTGGGCCTCGAGTGGCACCCTGGCCTATGCCGGACACATCTTAGGGAGAGAGAGCGAGAGGGAGACAAACCCACGCCTACACAAGACATTTTGTCACCCAAGCCAACCCTTGAAAAGGCTGCTTTGCAGAGCAAAAACAAGAAGAATGGTGCGTTTTGCAGCCGCCGCCCACTGCAATGAATCTGAATAACTCCTCCTTTAGGGCGCAAGCAACTCCCCTCCCCCTTGCAGTCTTTCCAATTCACGATACAAAAAGACGGACAGGACAGGTTGCCTGACTTTCCGTCACTGCCACCCTTTGCCATCCTTACCCGTAGAAAGCCCTTTCATCATCCCCAAACCCTAATCTTTTCCCTTTCCTTCCCAGCCCCCAAACCCTGCCCTCTGTACCTTTCTCACCACCCGCTTCCCTTCTCCTGTCATCCCCCTACCACCCGGGAAAAAAAGAGATTGCCCCCTCCTTCCACTAGCCCACCCTCCCACCCAAAGAACAACTTCTTCTGCGCAGCTTGTTTTCTAGGCAGCAGCGCTATTGTGATGTCATCGGGGGGCATTGTGACAAGCCGCCAGTGTTCCGTCTCTTCATGTTGTGCACTGTTCAAACCGAAAATACATCAACAGGCAGGCTACAGAAAAGCTTACTAACAAAGGTTAGAGAGGGGCTTTCTCAGAGGGCTTTTTACAGTTTGTCTATTCCCAATTAGCCGGTTTAGTATACTTAATGAAAGTACTAATTCTTTCATAGGCCGCCCATTCTTAGTATTTGACGTTCAGGTAACAACAGGTAACTTTATTTGGAGTGGAAGCAGAGAGATAACACCAGATGCCAATTGTAGATCCTCTCACACCTGTGGTCACTGCAGCATCTGACTCCACTTTGTCCAAAAGGGATCTATTCCATTCAATTACACATGATCTAGATTAGACTGACAACAAGATACTGCACGGGACATAGCAGAGTTGGTGAAGTTGAGTGGTGATGAGTTTGCTATTTGGATGAATAAAGCAAGTAAAAAGTGTGTTAGATAAAAATTCATTTCAATTCGCTAATCGGGCTAATATGAATCAGGTGAATCGAGTTCTGCTTTTGGAAACTGGGTTAAGAAGGGGTGCACCGTTCCTGGAGGTACTGCAATACCAGGTCAATGCGTGGAGTGGACAGAGCAAGCTCTTTTTCCATCTCCCTGTTCTAAAAATCCATTTAATATATGGTCCCCAGATAGGGGACGTATCAGATATTAAACTGATAAGAACAGATACTACACTTGATCTTAGCCAAAAGGCCGAGAAGCGATAACCAGAATTGGTTTGGGCCTCGAGTGGCACCCTGGCCTATGCCGGACACATCTTAGGGAGAGAGAGCGAGAGGGAGACAAACCCACGCCTACACAAGACATTTTGTCACCCAAGCCAACCCTTGAAAAGGCTGCTTTGCAGAGCAAAAACAAGAAGAATGGTGCGTTTTGCAGCCGCCGCCCACTGCAATGAATCTGAATAACTCCTCCTTTAGGGCGCAAGCAACTCCCCTCCCCCTTGCAGTCTTTCCAATTCACGATACAAAAAGACGGACAGGACAGGTTGCCTGACTTTCCGTCACTGCCACCCTTTGCCATCCTTACCCGTAGAAAGCCCTTTCATCATCCCCAAACCCTAATCTTTTCCCTTTCCTTCCCAGCCCCCAAACCCTGCCCTCTGTACCTTTCTCACCACCCGCTTCCCTTCTCCTGTCATCCCCCTACCACCCGGGAAAAAAAGAGATTGCCCCCTCCTTCCACTAGCCCACCCTCCCACCCAAAGAACAACTTCTTCTGCGCAGCTTGTTTTCTAGGCAGCAGCGCTATTGTGATGTCATCGGGGGGCATTGTGACAAGCCGCCAGTGTTCCGTCTCTTCATGTTGTGCACTGTTCAAACCGAAAATACATCAACAGGCAGGCTACAGAAAAGCTTACTAACAAAGGTTAGAGAGGGGCTTTCTCAGAGGGCTTTTTACAGTTTGTCTATTCCCAATTAGCCGGTTTAGTATACTTAATGAAAGTACTAATTCTTTCATAGGCCGCCCATTCTTAGTATTTGACGTTCAGGTAACAACAGGTAACTTTATTTGGAGTGGAAGCAGAGAGATAACACCAGATGCCAATTGTAGATCCTCTCACACCTGTGGTCACTGCAGCATCTGACTCCACTTTGTCCAAAAGGGATCTATTCCATTCAATTACACATGATCTAGATTAGACTGACAACAAGATACTGCACGGGACATAGCAGAGTTGGTGAAGTTGAGTGGTGATGAGTTTGCTATTTGGATGAATAAAGCAAGTAAAAAGTGTGTTAGATAAAAATTCATTTCAATTCGCTAATCGGGCTAATATGAATCAGGTGAATCGAGTTCTGCTTTTGGAAACTGGGTTAAGAAGGGGTGCACCGTTCCTGGAGGTACTGCAATACCAGGTCAATGCGTGGAGTGGACAGAGCAAGCTCTTTTTCCATCTCCCTGTTCTAAAAATCCATTTAATATATGGTCCCCAGATAGGGGACGTATCAGATATTAAACTGATAAGAACAGATACTACACTTGATCTTAGCCAAAAGGCCGAGAAGCGATAACCAGAATTGGTTTGGGCCTCGAGTGGCACCCTGGCCTATGCCGGACACATCTTAGGGAGAGAGAGCGAGAGGGAGACAAACCCACGCCTACACAAGACATTTTGTCACCCAAGCCAACCCTTGAAAAGGCTGCTTTGCAGAGCAAAAACAAGAAGAATGGTGCGTTTTGCAGCCGCCGCCCACTGCAATGAATCTGAATAACTCCTCCTTTAGGGCGCAAGCAACTCCCCTCCCCCTTGCAGTCTTTCCAATTCACGATACAAAAAGACGGACAGGACAGGTTGCCTGACTTTCCGTCACTGCCACCCTTTGCCATCCTTACCCGTAGAAAGCCCTTTCATCATCCCCAAACCCTAATCTTTTCCCTTTCCTTCCCAGCCCCCAAACCCTGCCCTCTGTACCTTTCTCACCACCCGCTTCCCTTCTCCTGTCATCCCCCTACCACCCGGGAAAAAAAGAGATTGCCCCCTCCTTCCACTAGCCCACCCTCCCACCCAAAGAACAACTTCTTCTGCGCAGCTTGTTTTCTAGGCAGCAGCGCTATTGTGATGTCATCGGGGGGCATTGTGACAAGCCGCCAGTGTTCCGTCTCTTCATGTTGTGCACTGTTCAAACCGAAAATACATCAACAGGCAGGCTACAGAAAAGCTTACTAACAAAGGTTAGAGAGGGGCTTTCTCAGAGGGCTTTTTACAGTTTGTCTATTCCCAATTAGCCGGTTTAGTATACTTAATGAAAGTACTAATTCTTTCATAGGCCGCCCATTCTTAGTATTTGACGTTCAGGTAACAACAGGTAACTTTATTTGGAGTGGAAGCAGAGAGATAACACCAGATGCCAATTGTAGATCCTCTCACACCTGTGGTCACTGCAGCATCTGACTCCACTTTGTCCAAAAGGGATCTATTCCATTCAATTACACATGATCTAGATTAGACTGACAACAAGATACTGCACGGGACATAGCAGAGTTGGTGAAGTTGAGTGGTGATGAGTTTGCTATTTGGATGAATAAAGCAAGTAAAAAGTGTGTTAGATAAAAATTCATTTCAATTCGCTAATCGGGCTAATATGAATCAGGTGAATCGAGTTCTGCTTTTGGAAACTGGGTTAAGAAGGGGTGCACCGTTCCTGGAGGTACTGCAATACCAGGTCAATGCGTGGAGTGGACAGAGCAAGCTCTTTTTCCATCTCCCTGTTCTAAAAATCCATTTAATATATGGTCCCCAGATAGGGGACGTATCAGATATTAAACTGATAAGAACAGATACTACACTTGATCTTAGCCAAAAGGCCGAGAAGCGATAACCAGAATTGGTTTGGGCCTCGAGTGGCACCCTGGCCTATGCCGGACACATCTTAGGGAGAGAGAGCGAGAGGGAGACAAACCCACGCCTACACAAGACATTTTGTCACCCAAGCCAACCCTTGAAAAGGCTGCTTTGCAGAGCAAAAACAAGAAGAATGGTGCGTTTTGCAGCCGCCGCCCACTGCAATGAATCTGAATAACTCCTCCTTTAGGGCGCAAGCAACTCCCCTCCCCCTTGCAGTCTTTCCAATTCACGATACAAAAAGACGGACAGGACAGGTTGCCTGACTTTCCGTCACTGCCACCCTTTGCCATCCTTACCCGTAGAAAGCCCTTTCATCATCCCCAAACCCTAATCTTTTCCCTTTCCTTCCCAGCCCCCAAACCCTGCCCTCTGTACCTTTCTCACCACCCGCTTCCCTTCTCCTGTCATCCCCCTACCACCCGGGAAAAAAAGAGATTGCCCCCTCCTTCCACTAGCCCACCCTCCCACCCAAAGAACAACTTCTTCTGCGCAGCTTGTTTTCTAGGCAGCAGCGCTATTGTGATGTCATCGGGGGGCATTGTGACAAGCCGCCAGTGTTCCGTCTCTTCATGTTGTGCACTGTTCAAACCGAAAATACATCAACAGGCAGGCTACAGAAAAGCTTACTAACAAAGGTTAGAGAGGGGCTTTCTCAGAGGGCTTTTTACAGTTTGTCTATTCCCAATTAGCCGGTTTAGTATACTTAATGAAAGTACTAATTCTTTCATAGGCCGCCCATTCTTAGTATTTGACGTTCAGGTAACAACAGGTAACTTTATTTGGAGTGGAAGCAGAGAGATAACACCAGATGCCAATTGTAGATCCTCTCACACCTGTGGTCACTGCAGCATCTGACTCCACTTTGTCCAAAAGGGATCTATTCCATTCAATTACACATGATCTAGATTAGACTGACAACAAGATACTGCACGGGACATAGCAGAGTTGGTGAAGTTGAGTGGTGATGAGTTTGCTATTTGGATGAATAAAGCAAGTAAAAAGTGTGTTAGATAAAAATTCATTTCAATTCGCTAATCGGGCTAATATGAATCAGGTGAATCGAGTTCTGCTTTTGGAAACTGGGTTAAGAAGGGGTGCACCGTTCCTGGAGGTACTGCAATACCAGGTCAATGCGTGGAGTGGACAGAGCAAGCTCTTTTTCCATCTCCCTGTTCTAAAAATCCATTTAATATATGGTCCCCAGATAGGGGACGTATCAGATATTAAACTGATAAGAACAGATACTACACTTGATCTTAGTCAAAAGGCCGAGAAGCGATAACCAGAATTGGTTTGGGCCTCGAGTGGCACCCTGGCCTATGCCGGACACATCTTAGGGAGAGAGAGCGAGAGGGAGACAAACCCACGCCTACACAAGACATTTTGTCACCCAAGCCAACCCTTGAAAAGGCTGCTTTGCAGAGCAAAAACAAGAAGAATGGTGCGTTTTGCAGCCGCCGCCCACTGCAATGAATCTGAATAACTCCTCCTTTAGGGCGCAAGCAACTCCCCTCCCCCTTGCAGTCTTTCCAATTCACGATACAAAAAGACGGACAGGACAGGTTGCCTGACTTTCCGTCACTGCCACCCTTTGCCATCCTTACCCGTAGAAAGCCCTTTCATCATCCCCAAACCCTAATCTTTTCCCTTTCCTTCCCAGCCCCCAAACCCTGCCCTCTGTACCTTTCTCACCACCCGCTTCCCTTCTCCTGTCATCCCCCTACCACCCGGGAAAAAAAGAGATTGCCCCCTCCTTCCACTAGCCCACCCTCCCACCCAAAGAACAACTTCTTCTGCGCAGCTTGTTTTCTAGGCAGCAGCGCTATTGTGATGTCATCGGGGGGCATTGTGACAAGCCGCCAGTGTTCCGTCTCTTCATGTTGTGCACTGTTCAAACCGAAAATACATCAACAGGCAGGCTACAGAAAAGCTTACTAACAAAGGTTAGAGAGGGGCTTTCTCAGAGGGCTTTTTACAGTTTGTCTATTCCCAATTAGCCGGTTTAGTATACTTAATGAAAGTACTAATTCTTTCATAGGCCGCCCATTCTTAGTATTTGACGTTCAGGTAACAACAGGTAACTTTATTTGGAGTGGAAGCAGAGAGATAACACCAGATGCCAATTGTAGATCCTCTCACACCTGTGGTCACTGCAGCATCTGACTCCACTTTGTCCAAAAGGGATCTATTCCATTCAATTACACATGATCTAGATTAGACTGACAACAAGATACTGCACGGGACATAGCAGAGTTGGTGAAGTTGAGTGGTGATGAGTTTGCTATTTGGATGAATAAAGCAAGTAAAAAGTGTGTTAGATAAAAATTCATTTCAATTCGCTAATCGGGCTAATATGAATCAGGTGAATCGAGTTCTGCTTTTGGAAACTGGGTTAAGAAGGGGTGCACCGTTCCTGGAGGTACTGCAATACCAGGTCAATGCGTGGAGTGGACAGAGCAAGCTCTTTTTCCATCTCCCTGTTCTAAAAATCCATTTAATATATGGTCCCCAGATAGGGGACGTATCAGATATTAAACTGATAAGAACAGATACTACACTTGATCTTAGCCAAAAGGCCGAGAAGCGATAACCAGAATTGGTTTGGGCCTCGAGTGGCACCCTGGCCTATGCCGGACACATCTTAGGGAGAGAGAGCGAGAGGGAGACAAACCCACGCCTACACAAGACATTTTGTCACCCAAGCCAACCCTTGAAAAGGCTGCTTTGCAGAGCAAAAACAAGAAGAATGGTGCGTTTTGCAGCCGCCGCCCACTGCAATGAATCTGAATAACTCCTCCTTTAGGGCGCAAGCAACTCCCCTCCCCCTTGCAGTCTTTCCAATTCACGATACAAAAAGACGGACAGGACAGGTTGCCTGACTTTCCGTCACTGCCACCCTTTGCCATCCTTACCCGTAGAAAGCCCTTTCATCATCCCCAAACCCTAATCTTTTCCCTTTCCTTCCCAGCCCCCAAACCCTGCCCTCTGTACCTTTCTCACCACCCGCTTCCCTTCTCCTGTCATCCCCCTACCACCCGGGAAAAAAAGAGATTGCCCCCTCCTTCCACTAGCCCACCCTCCCACCCAAAGAACAACTTCTTCTGCGCAGCTTGTTTTCTAGGCAGCAGCGCTATTGTGATGTCATCGGGGGGCATTGTGACAAGCCGCCAGTGTTCCGTCTCTTCATGTTGTGCACTGTTCAAACCGAAAATACATCAACAGGCAGGCTACAGAAAAGCTTACTAACAAAGGTTAGAGAGGGGCTTTCTCAGAGGGCTTTTTACAGTTTGTCTATTCCCAATTAGCCGGTTTAGTATACTTAATGAAAGTACTAATTCTTTCATAGGCCGCCCATTCTTAGTATTTGACGTTCAGGTAACAACAGGTAACTTTATTTGGAGTGGAAGCAGAGAGATAACACCAGATGCCAATTGTAGATCCTCTCACACCTGTGGTCACTGCAGCATCTGACTCCACTTTGTCCAAAAGGGATCTATTCCATTCAATTACACATGATCTAGATTAGACTGACAACAAGATACTGCACGGGACATAGCAGAGTTGGTGAAGTTGAGTGGTGATGAGTTTGCTATTTGGATGAATAAAGCAAGTAAAAAGTGTGTTAGATAAAAATTCATTTCAATTCGCTAATCGGGCTAATATGAATCAGGTGAATCGAGTTCTGCTTTTGGAAACTGGGTTAAGAAGGGGTGCACCGTTCCTGGAGGTACTGCAATACCAGGTCAATGCGTGGAGTGGACAGAGCAAGCTCTTTTTCCATCTCCCTGTTCTAAAAATCCATTTAATATATGGTCCCCAGATAGGGGACGTATCAGATATTAAACTGATAAGAACAGATACTACACTTGATCTTAGCCAAAAGGCCGAGAAGCGATAACCAGAATTGGTTTGGGCCTCGAGTGGCACCCTGGCCTATGCCGGACACATCTTAGGGAGAGAGAGCGAGAGGGAGACAAACCCACGCCTACACAAGACATTTTGTCACCCAAGCCAACCCTTGAAAAGGCTGCTTTGCAGAGCAAAAACAAGAAGAATGGTGCGTTTTGCAGCCGCCGCCCACTGCAATGAATCTGAATAACTCCTCCTTTAGGGCGCAAGCAACTCCCCTCCCCCTTGCAGTCTTTCCAATTCACGATACAAAAAGACGGACAGGACAGGTTGCCTGACTTTCCGTCACTGCCACCCTTTGCCATCCTTACCCGTAGAAAGCCCTTTCATCATCCCCAAACCCTAATCTTTTCCCTTTCCTTCCCAGCCCCCAAACCCTGCCCTCTGTACCTTTCTCACCACCCGCTTCCCTTCTCCTGTCATCCCCCTACCACCCGGGAAAAAAAGAGATTGCCCCCTCCTTCCACTAGCCCACCCTCCCACCCAAAGAACAACTTCTTCTGCGCAGCTTGTTTTCTAGGCAGCAGCGCTATTGTGATGTCATCGGGGGGCATTGTGACAAGCCGCCAGTGTTCCGTCTCTTCATGTTGTGCACTGTTCAAACCGAAAATACATCAACAGGCAGGCTACAGAAAAGCTTACTAACAAAGGTTAGAGAGGGGCTTTCTCAGAGGGCTTTTTACAGTTTGTCTATTCCCAATTAGCCGGTTTAGTATACTTAATGAAAGTACTAATTCTTTCATATTCCGCCCATTCTTAGTATTTGACGTTCAGGTAACAACAGGTAACTTTATTTGGAGTGGAAGCAGAGAGATAACACCAGATGCCAATTGTAGATCCTCTCACACCTGTGGTCACTGCAGCATCTGACTCCACTTTGTCCAAAAGGGATCTATTCCATTCAATTACACATGATCTAGATTAGACTGACAACAAGATACTGCACGGGACATAGCAGAGTTGGTGAAGTTGAGTGGTGATGAGTTTGCTATTTGGATGAATAAAGCAAGTAAAAAGTGTGTTAGATAAAAATTCATTTCAATTCGCTAATCGGGCTAATATGAATCAGGTGAATCGAGTTCTGCTTTTGGAAACTGGGTTAAGAAGGGGTGCACCGTTCCTGGAGGTACTGCAATACCAGGTCAATGCGTGGAGTGGACAGAGCAAGCTCTTTTTCCATCTCCCTGTTCTAAAAATCCATTTAATATATGGTCCCCAGATAGGGGACGTATCAGATATTAAACTGATAAGAACAGATACTACACTTGATCTTAGCCAAAAGGCCGAGAAGCGATAACCAGAATTGGTTTGGGCCTCGAGTGGCACCCTGGCCTATGCCGGACACATCTTAGGGAGAGAGAGCGAGAGGGAGACAAACCCACGCCTACACAAGACATTTTGTCACCCAAGCCAACCCTTGAAAAGGCTGCTTTGCAGAGCAAAAACAAGAAGAATGGTGCGTTTTGCAGCCGCCGCCCACTGCAATGAATCTGAATAACTCCTCCTTTAGGGCGCAAGCAACTCCCCTCCCCCTTGCAGTCTTTCCAATTCACGATACAAAAAGACGGACAGGACAGGTTGCCTGACTTTCCGTCACTGCCACCCTTTGCCATCCTTACCCGTAGAAAGCCCTTTCATCATCCCCAAACCCTAATCTTTTCCCTTTCCTTCCCAGCCCCCAAACCCTGCCCTCTGTACCTTTCTCACCACCCGCTTCCCTTCTCCTGTCATCCCCCTACCACCCGGGAAAAAAAGAGATTGCCCCCTCCTTCCACTAGCCCACCCTCCCACCCAAAGAACAACTTCTTCTGCGCAGCTTGTTTTCTAGGCAGCAGCGCTATTGTGATGTCATCGGGGGGCATTGTGACAAGCCGCCAGTGTTCCGTCTCTTCATGTTGTGCACTGTTCAAACCGAAAATACATCAACAGGCAGGCTACAGAAAAGCTTACTAACAAAGGTTAGAGAGGGGCTTTCTCAGAGGGCTTTTTACAGTTTGTCTATTCCCAATTAGCCGGTTTAGTATACTTAATGAAAGTACTAATTCTTTCATAGGCCGCCCATTCTTAGTATTTGACGTTCAGGTAACAACAGGTAACTTTATTTGGAGTGGAAGCAGAGAGATAACACCAGATGCCAATTGTAGATCCTCTCACACCTGTGGTCACTGCAGCATCTGACTCCACTTTGTCCAAAAGGGATCTATTCCATTCAATTACACATGATCTAGATTAGACTGACAACAAGATACTGCACGGGACATAGCAGAGTTGGTGAAGTTGAGTGGTGATGAGTTTGCTATTTGGATGAATAAAGCAAGTAAAAAGTGTGTTAGATAAAAATTCATTTCAATTCGCTAATCGGGCTAATATGAATCAGGTGAATCGAGTTCTGCTTTTGGAAACTGGGTTAAGAAGGGGTGCACCGTTCCTGGAGGTACTGCAATACCAGGTCAATGCGTGGAGTGGACAGAGCAAGCTCTTTTTCCATCTCCCTGTTCTAAAAATCCATTTAATATATGGTCCCCAGATAGGGGACGTATCAGATATTAAACTGATAAGAACAGATACTACACTTGATCTTAGCCAAAAGGCCGAGAAGCGATAACCAGAATTGGTTTGGGCCTCGAGTGGCACCCTGGCCTATGCCGGACACATCTTAGGGAGAGAGAGCGAGAGGGAGACAAACCCACGCCTACACAAGACATTTTGTCACCCAAGCCAACCCTTGAAAAGGCTGCTTTGCAGAGCAAAAACAAGAAGAATGGTGCGTTTTGCAGCCGCCGCCCACTGCAATGAATCTGAATAACTCCTCCTTTAGGGCGCAAGCAACTCCCCTCCCCCTTGCAGTCTTTCCAATTCACGATACAAAAAGACGGACAGGACAGGTTGCCTGACTTTCCGTCACTGCCACCCTTTGCCATCCTTACCCGTAGAAAGCCCTTTCATCATCCCCAAACCCTAATCTTTTCCCTTTCCTTCCCAGCCCCCAAACCCTGCCCTCTGTACCTTTCTCACCACCCGCTTCCCTTCTCCTGTCATCCCCCTACCACCCGGGAAAAAAAGAGATTGCCCCCTCCTTCCACTAGCCCACCCTCCCACCCAAAGAACAACTTCTTCTGCGCAGCTTGTTTTCTAGGCAGCAGCGCTATTGTGATGTCATCGGGGGGCATTGTGACAAGCCGCCAGTGTTCCGTCTCTTCATGTTGTGCACTGTTCAAACCGAAAATACATCAACAGGCAGGCTACAGAAAAGCTTACTAACAAAGGTTAGAGAGGGGCTTTCTCAGAGGGCTTTTTACAGTTTGTCTATTCCCAATTAGCCGGTTTAGTATACTTAATGAAAGTACTAATTCTTTCATAGGCCGCCCATTCTTAGTATTTGACGTTCAGGTAACAACAGGTAACTTTATTTGGAGTGGAAGCAGAGAGATAACACCAGATGCCAATTGTAGATCCTCTCACACCTGTGGTCACTGCAGCATCTGACTCCACTTTGTCCAAAAGGGATCTATTCCATTCAATTACACATGATCTAGATTAGACTGACAACAAGATACTGCACGGGACATAGCAGAGTTGGTGAAGTTGAGTGGTGATGAGTTTGCTATTTGGATGAATAAAGCAAGTAAAAAGTGTGTTAGATAAAAATTCATTTCAATTCGCTAATCGGGCTAATATGAATCAGGTGAATCGAGTTCTGCTTTTGGAAACTGGGTTAAGAAGGGGTGCACCGTTCCTGGAGGTACTGCAATACCAGGTCAATGCGTGGAGTGGACAGAGCAAGCTCTTTTTCCATCTCCCTGTTCTAAAAATCCATTTAATATATGGTCCCCAGATAGGGGACGTATCAGATATTAAACTGATAAGAACAGATTTTTGATTTAATGAAGCTTTCCAAAGCACCACAAAAAATGCATGACCGAAGTCACACCAAAAACAGTGCAAAGGCTAGGATTCGTGTGGACCCCACCGTGAGGAGAGGGTCCCCAAAAATCAACCCCGTCCCTCCGAGCCAGAAGGCCACAGCAAGGGTCAGGGATCTTCGGTGCTCCCCCAAGCCGAAGCCTGGTTGAGCCTTGTCGTTGCTCCCAGCGTCCACCCAGGCATCTTACCCAAGTGGAGTAGAGAGCTACTAGTTGTTGGTTTCGCAGCCGAAACTGCCCGGACCGTCAACCGGTGTTGGTTTCTCAGCCCAAGGCTAACCGGACCTCCAACCGGGTGTTGGTTTCTCAGCCGAAGCTGACCCAGACCTCCAACCGGGTGTTGGTTTCTCAGCCGAAGCTGACCCGGACCTCCAACCGGGTGTTAGTTTCTCAGCCCAAAGCTGACCAGACCTCCGACCGGGATTATAAAAATTTCCCTTCCTAGCCAGAAGGCCGGGATAGGGTAATATGCTCAAAAAGTATGAAAAGGCAAGGTACGGTGTGCTACAGAGCCCAAGGCTTGCCGGGGTCCCAAGCCAGCAAGCTCAGACTCACTCCAGGGTCGTCAGTCCTGGGGCACGTTGTACCATAGCCCCCCATCCTTACTCAGTCTAATAGCCTCGATCCTGGTAGGGCCATGTTTTCCACTAGATGAATATACTATCCACCCAGAGTACTAGCAAGCGCAACCTTCCAGTGTGCATTGTATCATTGTACTAAGGTGGCCTGGAGCTTAAACCACCTCTTCGAACAACACTACACTTGATCTTAGCCAAAAGGCCGAGAAGCGATAACCAGAATTGGTTTGGGCCTCGAGTGGCACCCTGGCCTATGCCGGACACATCTTAGGGAGAGAGAGCGAGAGGGAGACAAACCCACGCCTACACAAGACATTTTGTCACCCAAGCCAACCCTTGAAAAGGCTGCTTTGCAGAGCAAAAACAAGAAGAATGGTGCGTTTTGCAGCCGCCGCCCACTGCAATGAATCTGAATAACTCCTCCTTTAGGGCGCAAGCAACTCCCCTCCCCCTTGCAGTCTTTCCAATTCACGATACAAAAAGACGGACAGGACAGGTTGCCTGACTTTCCGTCACTGCCACCCTTTGCCATCCTTACCCGTAGAAAGCCCTTTCATCATCCCCAAACCCTAATCTTTTCCCTTTCCTTCCCAGCCCCCAAACCCTGCCCTCTGTACCTTTCTCACCACCCGCTTCCCTTCTCCTGTCATCCCCCTACCACCCGGGAAAAAAAGAGATTGCCCCCTCCTTCCACTAGCCCACCCTCCCACCCAAAGAACAACTTCTTCTGCGCAGCTTGTTTTCTAGGCAGCAGCGCTATTGTGATGTCATCGGGGGGCATTGTGACAAGCCGCCAGTGTTCCGTCTCTTCATGTTGTGCACTGTTCAAACCGAAAATACATCAACAGGCAGGCTACAGAAAAGCTTACTAACAAAGGTTAGAGAGGGGCTTTCTCAGAGGGCTTTTTACAGTTTGTCTATTCCCAATTAGCCGGTTTAGTATACTTAATGAAAGTACTAATTCTTTCATAGGCCGCCCATTCTTAGTATTTGACGTTCAGGTAACAACAGGTAACTTTATTTGGAGTGGAAGCAGAGAGATAACACCAGATGCCAATTGTAGATCCTCTCACACCTGTGGTCACTGCAGCATCTGACTCCACTTTGTCCAAAAGGGATCTATTCCATTCAATTACACATGATCTAGATTAGACTGACAACAAGATACTGCACGGGACATAGCAGAGTTGGTGAAGTTGAGTGGTGATGAGTTTGCTATTTGGATGAATAAAGCAAGTAAAAAGTGTGTTAGATAAAAATTCATTTCAATTCGCTAATCGGGCTAATATGAATCAGGTGAATCGAGTTCTGCTTTTGGAAACTGGGTTAAGAAGGGGTGCACCGTTCCTGGAGGTACTGCAATACCAGGTCAATGCGTGGAGTGGACAGAGCAAGCTCTTTTTCCATCTCCCTGTTCTAAAAATCCATTTAATATATGGTCCCCAGATAGGGGACGTATCAGATATTAAACTGATAAGAACAGATACTACACTTGATCTTAGCCAAAAGGCCGAGAAGCGATAACCAGAATTGGTTTGGGCCTCGAGTGGCACCCTGGCCTATGCCGGACACATCTTAGGGAGAGAGAGCGAGAGGGAGACAAACCCACGCCTACACAAGACATTTTGTCACCCAAGCCAACCCTTGAAAAGGCTGCTTTGCAGAGCAAAAACAAGAAGAATGGTGCGTTTTGCAGCCGCCGCCCACTGCAATGAATCTGAATAACTCCTCCTTTAGGGCGCAAGCAACTCCCCTCCCCCTTGCAGTCTTTCCAATTCACGATACAAAAAGACGGACAGGACAGGTTGCCTGACTTTCCGTCACTGCCACCCTTTGCCATCCTTACCCGTAGAAAGCCCTTTCATCATCCCCAAACCCTAATCTTTTCCCTTTCCTTCCCAGCCCCCAAACCCTGCCCTCTGTACCTTTCTCACCACCCGCTTCCCTTCTCCTGTCATCCCCCTACCACCCGGGAAAAAAAGAGATTGCCCCCTCCTTCCACTAGCCCACCCTCCCACCCAAAGAACAACTTCTTCTGCGCAGCTTGTTTTCTAGGCAGCAGCGCTATTGTGATGTCATCGGGGGGCATTGTGACAAGCCGCCAGTGTTCCGTCTCTTCATGTTGTGCACTGTTCAAACCGAAAATACATCAACAGGCAGGCTACAGAAAAGCTTACTAACAAAGGTTAGAGAGGGGCTTTCTCAGAGGGCTTTTTACAGTTTGTCTATTCCCAATTAGCCGGTTTAGTATACTTAATGAAAGTACTAATTCTTTCATAGGCCGCCCATTCTTAGTATTTGACGTTCAGGTAACAACAGGTAACTTTATTTGTAGTGGAAGCAGAGAGATAACACCAGATGCCAATTGTAGATCCTCTCACACCTGTGGTCACTGCAGCATCTGACTCCACTTTGTCCAAAAGGGATCTATTCCATTCAATTACACATGATCTAGATTAGACTGACAACAAGATACTGCACGGGACATAGCAGAGTTGGTGAAGTTGAGTGGTGATGAGTTTGCTATTTGGATGAATAAAGCAAGTAAAAAGTGTGTTAGATAAAAATTCATTTCAATTCGCTAATCGGGCTAATATGAATCAGGTGAATCGAGTTCTGCTTTTGGAAACTGGGTTAAGAAGGGGTGCACCGTTCCTGGAGGTACTGCAATACCAGGTCAATGCGTGGAGTGGACAGAGCAAGCTCTTTTTCCATCTCCCTGTTCTAAAAATCCATTTAATATATGGTCCCCAGATAGGGGACGTATCAGATATTAAACTGATAAGAACAGATACTACACTTGATCTTAGCCAAAAGGCCGAGAAGCGATAACCAGAATTGGTTTGGGCCTCGAGTGGCACCCTGGCCTATGCCGGACACATCTTAGGGAGAGAGAGCGAGAGGGAGACAAACCCACGCCTACACAAGACATTTTGTCACCCAAGCCAACCCTTGAAAAGGCTGCTTTGCAGAGCAAAAACAAGAAGAATGGTGCGTTTTGCAGCCGCCGCCCACTGCAATGAATCTGAATAACTCCTCCTTTAGGGCGCAAGCAACTCCCCTCCCCCTTGCAGTCTTTCCAATTCACGATACAAAAAGACGGACAGGACAGGTTGCCTGACTTTCCGTCACTGCCACCCTTTGCCATCCTTACCCGTAGAAAGCCCTTTCATCATCCCCAAACCCTAATCTTTTCCCTTTCCTTCCCAGCCCCCAAACCCTGCCCTCTGTACCTTTCTCACCACCCGCTTCCCTTCTCCTGTCATCCCCCTACCACCCGGGAAAAAAAGAGATTGCCCCCTCCTTCCACTAGCCCACCCTCCCACCCAAAGAACAACTTCTTCTGCGCAGCTTGTTTTCTAGGCAGCAGCGCTATTGTGATGTCATCGGGGGGCATTGTGACAAGCCGCCAGTGTTCCGTCTCTTCATGTTGTGCACTGTTCAAACCGAAAATACATCAACAGGCAGGCTACAGAAAAGCTTACTAACAAAGGTTAGAGAGGGGCTTTCTCAGAGGGCTTTTTACAGTTTGTCTATTCCCAATTAGCCGGTTTAGTATACTTAATGAAAGTACTAATTCTTTCATAGGCCGCCCATTCTTAGTATTTGACGTTCAGGTAACAACAGGTAACTTTATTTGGAGTGGAAGCAGAGAGATAACACCAGATGCCAATTGTAGATCCTCTCACACCTGTGGTCACTGCAGCATCTGACTCCACTTTGTCCAAAAGGGATCTATTCCATTCAATTACACATGATCTAGATTAGACTGACAACAAGATACTGCACGGGACATAGCAGAGTTGGTGAAGTTGAGTGGTGATGAGTTTGCTATTTGGATGAATAAAGCAAGTAAAAAGTGTGTTAGATAAAAATTCATTTCAATTCGCTAATCGGGCTAATATGAATCAGGTGAATCGAGTTCTGCTTTTGGAAACTGGGTTAAGAAGGGGTGCACCGTTCCTGGAGGTACTGCAATACCAGGTCAATGCGTGGAGTGGACAGAGCAAGCTCTTTTTCCATCTCCCTGTTCTAAAAATCCATTTAATATATGGTCCCCAGATAGGGGACGTATCAGATATTAAACTGATAAGAACAGATACTACACTTGATCTTAGCCAAAAGGCCGAGAAGCGATAACCAGAATTGGTTTGGGCCTCGAGTGGCACCCTGGCCTATGCCGGACACATCTTAGGGAGAGAGAGCGAGAGGGAGACAAACCCACGCCTACACAAGACATTTTGTCACCCAAGCCAACCCTTGAAAAGGCTGCTTTGCAGAGCAAAAACAAGAAGAATGGTGCGTTTTGCAGCCGCCGCCCACTGCAATGAATCTGAATAACTCCTCCTTTAGGGCGCAAGCAACTCCCCTCCCCCTTGCAGTCTTTCCAATTCACGATACAAAAAGACGGACAGGACAGGTTGCCTGACTTTCCGTCACTGCCACCCTTTGCCATCCTTACCCGTAGAAAGCCCTTTCATCATCCCCAAACCCTAATCTTTTCCCTTTCCTTCCCAGCCCCCAAACCCTGCCCTCTGTACCTTTCTCACCACCCGCTTCCCTTCTCCTGTCATCCCCCTACCACCCGGGAAAAAAAGAGATTGCCCCCTCCTTCCACTAGCCCACCCTCCCACCCAAAGAACAACTTCTTCTGCGCAGCTTGTTTTCTAGGCAGCAGCGCTATTGTGATGTCATCGGGGGGCATTGTGACAAGCCGCCAGTGTTCCGTCTCTTCATGTTGTGCACTGTTCAAACCGAAAATACATCAACAGGCAGGCTACAGAAAAGCTTACTAACAAAGGTTAGAGAGGGGCTTTCTCAGAGGGCTTTTTACAGTTTGTCTATTCCCAATTAGCCGGTTTAGTATACTTAATGAAAGTACTAATTCTTTCATAGGCCGCCCATTCTTAGTATTTGACGTTCAGGTAACAACAGGTAACTTTATTTGGAGTGGAAGCAGAGAGATAACACCAGATGCCAATTGTAGATCCTCTCACACCTGTGGTCACTGCAGCATCTGACTCCACTTTGTCCAAAAGGGATCTATTCCATTCAATTACACATGATCTAGATTAGACTGACAACAAGATACTGCACGGGACATAGCAGAGTTGGTGAAGTTGAGTGGTGATGAGTTTGCTATTTGGATGAATAAAGCAAGTAAAAAGTGTGTTAGATAAAAATTCATTTCAATTCGCTAATCGGGCTAATATGAATCAGGTGAATCGAGTTCTGCTTTTGGAAACTGGGTTAAGAAGGGGTGCACCGTTCCTGGAGGTACTGCAATACCAGGTCAATGCGTGGAGTGGACAGAGCAAGCTCTTTTTCCATCTCCCTGTTCTAAAAATCCATTTAATATATGGTCCCCAGATAGGGGACGTATCAGATATTAAACTGATAAGAACAGATACTACACTTGATCTTAGCCAAAAGGCCGAGAAGCGATAACCAGAATTGGTTTGGGCCTCGAGTGGCACCCTGGCCTATGCCGGACACATCTTAGGAAGAGAGAGCGAGAGGGAGACAAACCCACGCCTACACAAGACATTTTGTCACCCAAGCCAACCCTTGAAAAGGCTGCTTTGCAGAGCAAAAACAAGAAGAATGGTGCGTTTTGCAGCCGCCGCCCACTGCAATGAATCTGAATAACTCCTCCTTTAGGGCGCAAGCAACTCCCCTCCCCCTTGCAGTCTTTCCAATTCACGATACAAAAAGACGGACAGGACAGGTTGCCTGACTTTCCGTCACTGCCACCCTTTGCCATCCTTACCCGTAGAAAGCCCTTTCATCATCCCCAAACCCTAATCTTTTCCCTTTCCTTCCCAGCCCCCAAACCCTGCCCTCTGTACCTTTCTCACCACCCGCTTCCCTTCTCCTGTCATCCCCCTACCACCCGGGAAAAAAAGAGATTGCCCCCTCCTTCCACTAGCCCACCCTCCCACCCAAAGAACAACTTCTTCTGCGCAGCTTGTTTTCTAGGCAGCAGCGCTATTGTGATGTCATCGGGGGGCATTGTGACAAGCCGCCAGTGTTCCGTCTCTTCATGTTGTGCACTGTTCAAACCGAAAATACATCAACAGGCAGGCTACAGAAAAGCTTACTAACAAAGGTTAGAGAGGGGCTTTCTCAGAGGGCTTTTTACAGTTTGTCTATTCCCAATTAGCCGGTTTAGTATACTTAATGAAAGTACTAATTCTTTCATAGGCCGCCCATTCTTAGTATTTGACGTTCAGGTAACAACAGGTAACTTTATTTGGAGTGGAAGCAGAGAGATAACACCAGATGCCAATTGTAGATCCTCTCACACCTGTGGTCACTGCAGCATCTGACTCCACTTTGTCCAAAAGGGATCTATTCCATTCAATTACACATGATCTAGATTAGACTGACAACAAGATACTGCACGGGACATAGCAGAGTTGGTGAAGTTGAGTGGTGATGAGTTTGCTATTTGGATGAATAAAGCAAGTAAAAAGTGTGTTAGATAAAAATTCATTTCAATTCGCTAATCGGGCTAATATGAATCAGGTGAATCGAGTTCTGCTTTTGGAAACTGGGTTAAGAAGGGGTGCACCGTTCCTGGAGGTACTGCAATACCAGGTCAATGCGTGGAGTGGACAGAGCAAGCTCTTTTTCCATCTCCCTGTTCTAAAAATCCATTTAATATATGGTCCCCAGATAGGGGACGTATCAGATATTAAACTGATAAGAACAGATACTACACTTGATCTTAGCCAAAAGGCCGAGAAGCGATAACCAGAATTGGTTTGGGCCTCGAGTGGCACCCTGGCCTATGCCGGACACATCTTAGGGAGAGAGAGCGAGAGGGAGACAAACCCACGCCTACACAAGACATTTTGTCACCCAAGCCAACCCTTGAAAAGGCTGCTTTGCAGAGCAAAAACAAGAAGAATGGTGCGTTTTGCAGCCGCCGCCCACTGCAATGAATCTGAATAACTCCTCCTTTAGGGCGCAAGCAACTCCCCTCCCCCTTGCAGTCTTTCCAATTCACGATACAAAAAGACGGACAGGACAGGTTGCCTGACTTTCCGTCACTGCCACCCTTTGCCATCCTTACCCGTAGAAAGCCCTTTCATCATCCCCAAACCCTAATCTTTTCCCTTTCCTTCCCAGCCCCCAAACCCTGCCCTCTGTACCTTTCTCACCACCCGCTTCCCTTCTCCTGTCATCCCCCTACCACCCGGGAAAAAAAGAGATTGCCCCCTCCTTCCACTAGCCCACCCTCCCACCCAAAGAACAACTTCTTCTGCGCAGCTTGTTTTCTAGGCAGCAGCGCTATTGTGATGTCATCGGGGGGCATTGTGACAAGCCGCCAGTGTTCCGTCTCTTCATGTTGTGCACTGTTCAAACCGAAAATACATCAACAGGCAGGCTACAGAAAAGCTTACTAACAAAGGTTAGAGAGGGGCTTTCTCAGAGGGCTTTTTACAGTTTGTCTATTCCCAATTAGCCGGTTTAGTATACTTAATGAAAGTACTAATTCTTTCATAGGCCGCCCATTCTTAGTATTTGACGTTCAGGTAACAACAGGTAACTTTATTTGGAGTGGAAGCAGAGAGATAACACCAGATGCCAATTGTAGATCCTCTCACACCTGTGGTCACTGCAGCATCTGACTCCACTTTGTCCAAAAGGGATCTATTCCATTCAATTACACATGATCTAGATTAGACTGACAACAAGATACTGCACGGGACATAGCAGAGTTGGTGAAGTTGAGTGGTGATGAGTTTGCTATTTGGATGAATAAAGCAAGTAAAAAGTGTGTTAGATAAAAATTCATTTCAATTCGCTAATCGGGCTAATATGAATCAGGTGAATCGAGTTCTGCTTTTGGAAACTGGGTTAAGAAGGGGTGCACCGTTCCTGGAGGTACTGCAATACCAGGTCAATGCGTGGAGTGGACAGAGCAAGCTCTTTTTCCATCTCCCTGTTCTAAAAATCCATTTAATATATGGTCCCCAGATAGGGGACGTATCAGATATTAAACTGATAAGAACAGATACTACACTTGATCTTAGCCAAAAGGCCGAGAAGCGATAACCAGAATTGGTTTGGGCCTCGAGTGGCACCCTGGCCTATGCCGGACACATCTTAGGGAGAGAGAGCGAGAGGGAGACAAACCCACGCCTACACAAGACATTTTGTCACCCAAGCCAACCCTTGAAAAGGCTGCTTTGCAGAGCAAAAACAAGAAGAATGGTGCGTTTTGCAGCCGCCGCCCACTGCAATGAATCTGAATAACTCCTCCTTTAGGGCGCAAGCAACTCCCCTCCCCCTTGCAGTCTTTCCAATTCACGATACAAAAAGACGGACAGGACAGGTTGCCTGACTTTCCGTCACTGCCACCCTTTGCCATCCTTACCCGTAGAAAGCCCTTTCATCATCCCCAAACCCTAATCTTTTCCCTTTCCTTCCCAGCCCCCAAACCCTGCCCTCTGTACCTTTCTCACCACCCGCTTCCCTTCTCCTGTCATCCCCCTACCACCCGGGAAAAAAAGAGATTGCCCCCTCCTTCCACTAGCCCACCCTCCCACCCAAAGAACAACTTCTTCTGCGCAGCTTGTTTTCTAGGCAGCAGCGCTATTGTGATGTCATCGGGGGGCATTGTGACAAGCCGCCAGTGTTCCGTCTCTTCATGTTGTGCACTGTTCAAACCGAAAATACATCAACAGGCAGGCTACAGAAAAGCTTACTAACAAAGGTTAGAGAGGGGCTTTCTCAGAGGGCTTTTTACAGTTTGTCTATTCCCAATTAGCCGGTTTAGTATACTTAATGAAAGTACTAATTCTTTCATAGGCCGCCCATTCTTAGTATTTGACGTTCAGGTAACAACAGGTAACTTTATTTGGAGTGGAAGCAGAGAGATAACACCAGATGCCAATTGTAGATCCTCTCACACCTGTGGTCACTGCAGCATCTGACTCCACTTTGTCCAAAAGGGATCTATTCCATTCAATTACACATGATCTAGATTAGACTGACAACAAGATACTGCACGGGACATAGCAGAGTTGGTGAAGTTGAGTGGTGATGAGTTTGCTATTTGGATGAATAAAGCAAGTAAAAAGTGTGTTAGATAAAAATTCATTTCAATTCGCTAATCGGGCTAATATGAATCAGGTGAATCGAGTTCTGCTTTTGGAAACTGGGTTAAGAAGGGGTGCACCGTTCCTGGAGGTACTGCAATACCAGGTCAATGCGTGGAGTGGACAGAGCAAGCTCTTTTTCCATCTCCCTGTTCTAAAAATCCATTTAATATATGGTCCCCAGATAGGGGACGTATCAGATATTAAACTGATAAGAACAGATTTTTTTTTTTTTTTTTTTTTTTGAAGGATGAGTTTGAAAATAATAAAGTGACCGCCTCTCGTTGCCCAGATAACTGTCCGTCACAAGAGGGCTATGACATCCTACGATGCACACTCCCCCAAGGCCAGCAGTTGTGCAATACCCTGGCACCTTTCAGCACCAACCAAGGTAGTACCCTCCCAAACTACACTTGATCTTAGCCAAAAGGCCGAGAAGTGATAACCAGAATTGGTTTGGGCCTCGAGTGGCACCCTGGCCTATGCCGGACACATCTTAGGGAGAGAGAGCGAGAGGGAGACAAACCCACGCCTACACAAGACATTTTGTCACCCAAGCCAACCCTTGAAAAGGCTGCTTTGCAGAGCAAAAACAAGAAGAATGGTGCGTTTTGCAGCCGCCGCCCACTGCAATGAATCTGAATAACTCCTCCTTTAGGGCGCAAGCAACTCCCCTCCCCCTTGCAGTCTTTCCAATTCACGATACAAAAAGACGGACAGGACAGGTTGCCTGACTTTCCGTCACTGCCACCCTTTGCCATCCTTACCCGTAGAAAGCCCTTTCATCATCCCCAAACCCTAATCTTTTCCCTTTCCTTCCCAGCCCCCAAACCCTGCCCTCTGTACCTTTCTCACCACCCGCTTCCCTTCTCCTGTCATCCCCCTACCACCCGGGAAAAAAAGAGATTGCCCCCTCCTTCCACTAGCCCACCCTCCCACCCAAAGAACAACTTCTTCTGCGCAGCTTGTTTTCTAGGCAGCAGCGCTATTGTGATGTCATCGGGGGGCATTGTGACAAGCCGCCAGTGTTCCGTCTCTTCATGTTGTGCACTGTTCAAACCGAAAATACATCAACAGGCAGGCTACAGAAAAGCTTACTAACAAAGGTTAGAGAGGGGCTTTCTCAGAGGGCTTTTTACAGTTTGTCTATTCCCAATTAGCCGGTTTAGTATACTTAATGAAAGTACTAATTCTTTCATAGGCCGCCCATTCTTAGTATTTGACGTTCAGGTAACAACAGGTAACTTTATTTGGAGTGGAAGCAGAGAGATAACACCAGATGCCAATTGTAGATCCTCTCACACCTGTGGTCACTGCAGCATCTGACTCCACTTTGTCCAAAAGGGATCTATTCCATTCAATTACACATGATCTAGATTAGACTGACAACAAGATACTGCACGGGACATAGCAGAGTTGGTGAAGTTGAGTGGTGATGAGTTTGCTATTTGGATGAATAAAGCAAGTAAAAAGTGTGTTAGATAAAAATTCATTTCAATTCGCTAATCGGGCTAATATGAATCAGGTGAATCGAGTTCTGCTTTTGGAAACTGGGTTAAGAAGGGGTGCACCGTTCCTGGAGGTACTGCAATACCAGGTCAATGCGTGGAGTGGACAGAGCAAGCTCTTTTTCCATCTCCCTGTTCTAAAAATCCATTTAATATATGGTCCCCAGATAGGGGACGTATCAGATATTAAACTGATAAGAACAGATACTACACTTGATCTTAGCCAAAAGGCCGAGAAGCGATAACCAGAATTGGTTTGGGCCTCGAGTGGCACCCTGGCCTATGCCGGACACATCTTAGGGAGAGAGAGCGAGAGGGAGACAAACCCACGCCTACACAAGACATTTTGTCACCCAAGCCAACCCTTGAAAAGGCTGCTTTGCAGAGCAAAAACAAGAAGAATGGTGCGTTTTGCAGCCGCCGCCCACTGCAATGAATCTGAATAACTCCTCCTTTAGGGCGCAAGCAACTCCCCTCCCCCTTGCAGTCTTTCCAATTCACGATACAAAAAGACGGACAGGACAGGTTGCCTGACTTTCCGTCACTGCCACCCTTTGCCATCCTTACCCGTAGAAAGCCCTTTCATCATCCCCAAACCCTAATCTTTTCCCTTTCCTTCCCAGCCCCCAAACCCTGCCCTCTGTACCTTTCTCACCACCCGCTTCCCTTCTCCTGTCATCCCCCTACCACCCGGGAAAAAAAGAGATTGCCCCCTCCTTCCACTAGCCCACCCTCCCACCCAAAGAACAACTTCTTCTGCGCAGCTTGTTTTCTAGGCAGCAGCGCTATTGTGATGTCATCGGGGGGCATTGTGACAAGCCGCCAGTGTTCCGTCTCTTCATGTTGTGCACTGTTCAAACCGAAAATACATCAACAGGCAGGCTACAGAAAAGCTTACTAACAAAGGTTAGAGAGGGGCTTTCTCAGAGGGCTTTTTACAGTTTGTCTATTCCCAATTAGCCGGTTTAGTATACTTAATGAAAGTACTAATTCTTTCATAGGCCGCCCATTCTTAGTATTTGACGTTCAGGTAACAACAGGTAACTTTATTTGGAGTGGAAGCAGAGAGATAACACCAGATGCCAATTGTAGATCCTCTCACACCTGTGGTCACTGCAGCATCTGACTCCACTTTGTCCAAAAGGGATCTATTCCATTCAATTACACATGATCTAGATTAGACTGACAACAAGATACTGCACGGGACATAGCAGAGTTGGTGAAGTTGAGTGGTGATGAGTTTGCTATTTGGATGAATAAAGCAAGTAAAAAGTGTGTTAGATAAAAATTCATTTCAATTCGCTAATCGGGCTAATATGAATCAGGTGAATCGAGTTCTGCTTTTGGAAACTGGGTTAAGAAGGGGTGCACCGTTCCTGGAGGTACTGCAATACCAGGTCAATGCGTGGAGTGGACAGAGCAAGCTCTTTTTCCATCTCCCTGTTCTAAAAATCCATTTAATATATGGTCCCCAGATAGGGGACGTATCAGATATTAAACTGATAAGAACAGATGAGATTACATCCGCAATTTTCAGAAAACGGTCATCGGCCACCACACAAAAGCGCAGTGCCGCAGGTGATCGCCTCCCGAGCCCAGGAACCACCAGCCATAAGGGGACGTAAGCACCAAAAGGCGCAACAATCCCAGAGGCCGGCGGTTGTGCAAGCCCGGGCCCCTCCCAGCCAAGACCAAGGCAAACACAATGAAGGAACTACACTTGATCTTAGCCAAAAGGCCGAGAAGCGATAACCAGAATTGGTTTGGGCCTCGAGTGGCACCCTGGCCTATGCCGGACACATCTTAGGGAGAGAGAGCGAGAGGGAGACAAACCCACGCCTACACAAGACATTTTGTCACCCAAGCCAACCCTTGAAAAGGCTGCTTTGCAGAGCAAAAACAAGAAGAATGGTGCGTTTTGCAGCCGCCGCCCACTGCAATGAATCTGAATAACTCCTCCTTTAGGGCGCAAGCAACTCCCCTCCCCCTTGCAGTCTTTCCAATTCACGATACAAAAAGACGGACAGGACAGGTTGCCTGACTTTCCGTCACTGCCACCCTTTGCCATCCTTACCCGTAGAAAGCCCTTTCATCATCCCCAAACCCTAATCTTTTCCCTTTCCTTCCCAGCCCCCAAACCCTGCCCTCTGTACCTTTCTCACCACCCGCTTCCCTTCTCCTGTCATCCCCCTACCACCCGGGAAAAAAAGAGATTGCCCCCTCCTTCCACTAGCCCACCCTCCCACCCAAAGAACAACTTCTTCTGCGCAGCTTGTTTTCTAGGCAGCAGCGCTATTGTGATGTCATCGGGGGGCATTGTGACAAGCCGCCAGTGTTCCGTCTCTTCATGTTGTGCACTGTTCAAACCGAAAATACATCAACAGGCAGGCTACAGAAAAGCTTACTAACAAAGGTTAGAGAGGGGCTTTCTCAGAGGGCTTTTTACAGTTTGTCTATTCCCAATTAGCCGGTTTAGTATACTTAATGAAAGTACTAATTCTTTCATAGGCCGCCCATTCTTAGTATTTGACGTTCAGGTAACAACAGGTAACTTTATTTGGAGTGGAAGCAGAGAGATAACACCAGATGCCAATTGTAGATCCTCTCACACCTGTGGTCACTGCAGCATCTGACTCCACTTTGTCCAAAAGGGATCTATTCCATTCAATTACACATGATCTAGATTAGACTGACAACAAGATACTGCACGGGACATAGCAGAGTTGGTGAAGTTGAGTGGTGATGAGTTTGCTATTTGGATGAATAAAGCAAGTAAAAAGTGTGTTAGATAAAAATTCATTTCAATTCGCTAATCGGGCTAATATGAATCAGGTGAATCGAGTTCTGCTTTTGGAAACTGGGTTAAGAAGGGGTGCACCGTTCCTGGAGGTACTGCAATACCAGGTCAATGCGTGGAGTGGACAGAGCAAGCTCTTTTTCCATCTCCCTGTTCTAAAAATCCATTTAATATATGGTCCCCAGATAGGGGACGTATCAGATATTAAACTGATAAGAACAGATACTACACTTGATCTTAGCCAAAAGGCCGAGAAGCGATAACCAGAATTGGTTTGGGCCTCGAGTGGCACCCTGGCCTATGCCGGACACATCTTAGGGAGAGAGAGCGAGAGGGAGACAAACCCACGCCTACACAAGACATTTTGTCACCCAAGCCAACCCTTGAAAAGGCTGCTTTGCAGAGCAAAAACAAGAAGAATGGTGCGTTTTGCAGCCGCCGCCCACTGCAATGAATCTGAATAACTCCTCCTTTAGGGCGCAAGCAACTCCCCTCCCCCTTGCAGTCTTTCCAATTCACGATACAAAAAGACGGACAGGACAGGTTGCCTGACTTTCCGTCACTGCCACCCTTTGCCATCCTTACCCGTAGAAAGCCCTTTCATCATCCCCAAACCCTAATCTTTTCCCTTTCCTTCCCAGCCCCCAAACCCTGCCCTCTGTACCTTTCTCACCACCCGCTTCCCTTCTCCTGTCATCCCCCTACCACCCGGGAAAAAAAGAGATTGCCCCCTCCTTCCACTAGCCCACCCTCCCACCCAAAGAACAACTTCTTCTGCGCAGCTTGTTTTCTAGGCAGCAGCGCTATTGTGATGTCATCGGGGGGCATTGTGACAAGCCGCCAGTGTTCCGTCTCTTCATGTTGTGCACTGTTCAAACCGAAAATACATCAACAGGCAGGCTACAGAAAAGCTTACTAACAAAGGTTAGAGAGGGGCTTTCTCAGAGGGCTTTTTACAGTTTGTCTATTCCCAATTAGCCGGTTTAGTATACTTAATGAAAGTACTAATTCTTTCATAGGCCGCCCATTCTTAGTATTTGACGTTCAGGTAACAACAGGTAACTTTATTTGGAGTGGAAGCAGAGAGATAACACCAGATGCCAATTGTAGATCCTCTCACACCTGTGGTCACTGCAGCATCTGACTCCACTTTGTCCAAAAGGGATCTATTCCATTCAATTACACATGATCTAGATTAGACTGACAACAAGATACTGCACGGGACATAGCAGAGTTGGTGAAGTTGAGTGGTGATGAGTTTGCTATTTGGATGAATAAAGCAAGTAAAAAGTGTGTTAGATAAAAATTCATTTCAATTCGCTAATCGGGCTAATATGAATCAGGTGAATCGAGTTCTGCTTTTGGAAACTGGGTTAAGAAGGGGTGCACCGTTCCTGGAGGTACTGCAATACCAGGTCAATGCGTGGAGTGGACAGAGCAAGCTCTTTTTCCATCTCCCTGTTCTAAAAATCCATTTAATATATGGTCCCCAGATAGGGGACGTATCAGATATTAAACTGATAAGAACAGATACTACACTTGATCTTAGCCAAAAGGCCGAGAAGCGATAACCAGAATTGGTTTGGGCCTCGAGTGGCACCCTGGCCTATGCCGGACACATCTTAGGGAGAGAGAGCGAGAGGGAGACAAACCCACGCCTACACAAGACATTTTGTCACCCAAGCCAACCCTTGAAAAGGCTGCTTTGCAGAGCAAAAACAAGAAGAATGGTGCGTTTTGCAGCCGCCGCCCACTGCAATGAATCTGAATAACTCCTCCTTTAGGGCGCAAGCAACTCCCCTCCCCCTTGCAGTCTTTCCAATTCACGATACAAAAAGACGGACAGGACAGGTTGCCTGACTTTCCGTCACTGCCACCCTTTGCCATCCTTACCCGTAGAAAGCCCTTTCATCATCCCCAAACCCTAATCTTTTCCCTTTCCTTCCCAGCCCCCAAACCCTGCCCTCTGTACCTTTCTCACCACCCGCTTCCCTTCTCCTGTCATCCCCCTACCACCCGGGAAAAAAAGAGATTGCCCCCTCCTTCCACTAGCCCACCCTCCCACCCAAAGAACAACTTCTTCTGCGCAGCTTGTTTTCTAGGCAGCAGCGCTATTGTGATGTCATCGGGGGGCATTGTGACAAGCCGCCAGTGTTCCGTCTCTTCATGTTGTGCACTGTTCAAACCGAAAATACATCAACAGGCAGGCTACAGAAAAGCTTACTAACAAAGGTTAGAGAGGGGCTTTCTCAGAGGGCTTTTTACAGTTTGTCTATTCCCAATTAGCCGGTTTAGTATACTTAATGAAAGTACTAATTCTTTCATAGGCCGCCCATTCTTAGTATTTGACGTTCAGGTAACAACAGGTAACTTTATTTGGAGTGGAAGCAGAGAGATAACACCAGATGCCAATTGTAGATCCTCTCACACCTGTGGTCACTGCAGCATCTGACTCCACTTTGTCCAAAAGGGATCTATTCCATTCAATTACACATGATCTAGATTAGACTGACAACAAGATACTGCACGGGACATAGCAGAGTTGGTGAAGTTGAGTGGTGATGAGTTTGCTATTTGGATGAATAAAGCAAGTAAAAAGTGTGTTAGATAAAAATTCATTTCAATTCGCTAATCGGGCTAATATGAATCAGGTGAATCGAGTTCTGCTTTTGGAAACTGGGTTAAGAAGGGGTGCACCGTTCCTGGAGGTACTGCAATACCAGGTCAATGCGTGGAGTGGACAGAGCAAGCTCTTTTTCCATCTCCCTGTTCTAAAAATCCATTTAATATATGGTCCCCAGATAGGGGACGTATCAGATATTAAACTGATAAGAACAGATACTACACTTGATCTTAGCCAAAAGGCCGAGAAGCGATAACCAGAATTGGTTTGGGCCTCGAGTGGCACCCTGGCCTATGCCGGACACATCTTAGGGAGAGAGAGCGAGAGGGAGACAAACCCACGCCTACACAAGACATTTTGTCACCCAAGCCAACCCTTGAAAAGGCTGCTTTGCAGAGCAAAAACAAGAAGAATGGTGCGTTTTGCAGCCGCCGCCCACTGCAATGAATCTGAATAACTCCTCCTTTAGGGCGCAAGCAACTCCCCTCCCCCTTGCAGTCTTTCCAATTCACGATACAAAAAGACGGACAGGACAGGTTGCCTGACTTTCCGTCACTGCCACCCTTTGCCATCCTTACCCGTAGAAAGCCCTTTCATCATCCCCAAACCCTAATCTTTTCCCTTTCCTTCCCAGCCCCCAAACCCTGCCCTCTGTACCTTTCTCACCACCCGCTTCCCTTCTCCTGTCATCCCCCTACCACCCGGGAAAAAAAGAGATTGCCCCCTCCTTCCACTAGCCCACCCTCCCACCCAAAGAACAACTTCTTCTGCGCAGCTTGTTTTCTAGGCAGCAGCGCTATTGTGATGTCATCGGGGGGCATTGTGACAAGCCGCCAGTGTTCCGTCTCTTCATGTTGTGCACTGTTCAAACCGAAAATACATCAACAGGCAGGCTACAGAAAAGCTTACTAACAAAGGTTAGAGAGGGGCTTTCTCAGAGGGCTTTTTACAGTTTGTCTATTCCCAATTAGCCGGTTTAGTATACTTAATGAAAGTACTAATTCTTTCATAGGCCGCCCATTCTTAGTATTTGACGTTCAGGTAACAACAGGTAACTTTATTTGGAGTGGAAGCAGAGAGATAACACCAGATGCCAATTGTAGATCCTCTCACACCTGTGGTCACTGCAGCATCTGACTCCACTTTGTCCAAAAGGGATCTATTCCATTCAATTACACATGATCTAGATTAGACTGACAACAAGATACTGCACGGGACATAGCAGAGTTGGTGAAGTTGAGTGGTGATGAGTTTGCTATTTGGATGAATAAAGCAAGTAAAAAGTGTGTTAGATAAAAATTCATTTCAATTCGCTAATCGGGCTAATATGAATCAGGTGAATCGAGTTCTGCTTTTGGAAACTGGGTTAAGAAGGGGTGCACCGTTCCTGGAGGTACTGCAATACCAGGTCAATGCGTGGAGTGGACAGAGCAAGCTCTTTTTCCATCTCCCTGTTCTAAAAATCCATTTAATATATGGTCCCCAGATAGGGGACGTATCAGATATTAAACTGATAAGAACAGATACTACACTTGATCTTAGCCAAAAGGCCGAGAAGCGATAACCAGAATTGGTTTGGGCCTCGAGTGGCACCCTGGCCTATGCCGGACACATCTTAGGGAGAGAGAGCGAGAGGGAGACAAACCCACGCCTACACAAGACATTTTGTCACCCAAGCCAACCCTTGAAAAGGCTGCTTTGCAGAGCAAAAACAAGAAGAATGGTGCGTTTTGCAGCCGCCGCCCACTGCAATGAATCTGAATAACTCCTCCTTTAGGGCGCAAGCAACTCCCCTCCCCCTTGCAGTCTTTCCAATTCACGATACAAAAAGACGGACAGGACAGGTTGCCTGACTTTCCGTCACTGCCACCCTTTGCCATCCTTACCCGTAGAAAGCCCTTTCATCATCCCCAAACCCTAATCTTTTCCCTTTCCTTCCCAGCCCCCAAACCCTGCCCTCTGTACCTTTCTCACCACCTGCTTCCCTTCTCCTGTCATCCCCCTACCACCCGGGAAAAAAAGAGATTGCCCCCTCCTTCCACTAGCCCACCCTCCCACCCAAAGAACAACTTCTTCTGCGCAGCTTGTTTTCTAGGCAGCAGCGCTATTGTGATGTCATCGGGGGGCATTGTGACAAGCCGCCAGTGTTCCGTCTCTTCATGTTGTGCACTGTTCAAACCGAAAATACATCAACAGGCAGGCTACAGAAAAGCTTACTAACAAAGGTTAGAGAGGGGCTTTCTCAGAGGGCTTTTTACAGTTTGTCTATTCCCAATTAGCCGGTTTAGTATACTTAATGAAAGTACTAATTCTTTCATAGGCCGCCCATTCTTAGTATTTGACGTTCAGGTAACAACAGGTAACTTTATTTGGAGTGGAAGCAGAGAGATAACACCAGATGCCAATTGTAGATCCTCTCACACCTGTGGTCACTGCAGCATCTGACTCCACTTTGTCCAAAAGGGATCTATTCCATTCAATTACACATGATCTAGATTAGACTGACAACAAGATACTGCACGGGACATAGCAGAGTTGGTGAAGTTGAGTGGTGATGAGTTTGCTATTTGGATGAATAAAGCAAGTAAAAAGTGTGTTAGATAAAAATTCATTTCAATTCGCTAATCGGGCTAATATGAATCAGGTGAATCGAGTTCTGCTTTTGGAAACTGGGTTAAGAAGGGGTGCACCGTTCCTGGAGGTACTGCAATACCAGGTCAATGCGTGGAGTGGACAGAGCAAGCTCTTTTTCCATCTCCCTGTTCTAAAAATCCATTTAATATATGGTCCCCAGATAGGGGACGTATCAGATATTAAACTGATAAGAACAGATACTACACTTGATCTTAGCCAAAAGGCCGAGAAGCGATAACCAGAATTGGTTTGGGCCTCGAGTGGCACCCTGGCCTATGCCGGACACATCTTAGGGAGAGAGAGCGAGAGGGAGACAAACCCACGCCTACACAAGACATTTTGTCACCCAAGCCAACCCTTGAAAAGGCTGCTTTGCAGAGCAAAAACAAGAAGAATGGTGCGTTTTGCAGCCGCCGCCCACTGCAATGAATCTGAATAACTCCTCCTTTAGGGCGCAAGCAACTCCCCTCCCCCTTGCAGTCTTTCCAATTCACGATACAAAAAGACGGACAGGACAGGTTGCCTGACTTTCCGTCACTTCCACCCTTTGCCATCCTTACCCGTAGAAAGCCCTTTCATCATCCCCAAACCCTAATCTTTTCCCTTTCCTTCCCAGCCCCCAAACCCTGCCCTCTGTACCTTTCTCACCACCCGCTTCCCTTCTCCTGTCATCCCCCTACCACCCGGGAAAAAAAGAGATTGCCCCCTCCTTCCACTAGCCCACCCTCCCACCCAAAGAACAACTTCTTCTGCGCAGCTTGTTTTCTAGGCAGCAGCGCTATTGTGATGTCATCGGGGGGCATTGTGACAAGCCGCCAGTGTTCCGTCTCTTCATGTTGTGCACTGTTCAAACCGAAAATACATCAACAGGCAGGCTACAGAAAAGCTTACTAACAAAGGTTAGAGAGGGGCTTTCTCAGAGGGCTTTTTACAGTTTGTCTATTCCCAATTAGCCGGTTTAGTATACTTAATGAAAGTACTAATTCTTTCATAGGCCGCCCATTCTTAGTATTTGACGTTCAGGTAACAACAGGTAACTTTATTTGGAGTGGAAGCAGAGAGATAACACCAGATGCCAATTGTAGATCCTCTCACACCTGTGGTCACTGCAGCATCTGACTCCACTTTGTCCAAAAGGGATCTATTCCATTCAATTACACATGATCTAGATTAGACTGACAACAAGATACTGCACGGGACATAGCAGAGTTGGTGAAGTTGAGTGGTGATGAGTTTGCTATTTGGATGAATAAAGCAAGTAAAAAGTGTGTTAGATAAAAATTAATTTCAATTCGCTAATCGGGCTAATATGAATCAGGTGAATCGAGTTCTGCTTTTGGAAACTGGGTTAAGAAGGGGTGCACCGTTCCTGGAGGTACTGCAATACCAGGTCAATGCGTGGAGTGGACAGAGCAAGCTCTTTTTCCATCTCCCTGTTCTAAAAATCCATTTAATATATGGTCCCCAGATAGGGGACGTATCAGATATTAAACTGATAAGAACAGATACTACACTTGATCTTAGCCAAAAGGCCGAGAAGCGATAACCAGAATTGGTTTGGGCCTCGAGTGGCACCCTGGCCTATGCCGGACACATCTTAGGGAGAGAGAGCGAGAGGGAGACAAACCCACGCCTACACAAGACATTTTGTCACCCAAGCCAACCCTTGAAAAGGCTGCTTTGCAGAGCAAAAACAAGAAGAATGGTGCGTTTTGCAGCCGCCGCCCACTGCAATGAATCTGAATAACTCCTCCTTTAGGGCGCAAGCAACTCCCCTCCCCCTTGCAGTCTTTCCAATTCACGATACAAAAAGACGGACAGGACAGGTTGCCTGACTTTCCGTCACTGCCACCCTTTGCCATCCTTACCCGTAGAAAGCCCTTTCATCATCCCCAAACCCTAATCTTTTCCCTTTCCTTCCCAGCCCCCAAACCCTGCCCTCTGTACCTTTCTCACCACCCGCTTCCCTTCTCCTGTCATCCCCCTACCACCCGGGAAAAAAAGAGATTGCCCCCTCCTTCCACTAGCCCACCCTCCCACCCAAAGAACAACTTCTTCTGCGCAGCTTGTTTTCTAGGCAGCAGCGCTATTGTGATGTCATCGGGGGGCATTGTGACAAGCCGCCAGTGTTCCGTCTCTTCATGTTGTGCACTGTTCAAACCGAAAATACATCAACAGGCAGGCTACAGAAAAGCTTACTAACAAAGGTTAGAGAGGGGCTTTCTCAGAGGGCTTTTTACAGTTTGTCTATTCCCAATTAGCCGGTTTAGTATACTTAATGAAAGTACTAATTCTTTCATAGGCCGCCCATTCTTAGTATTTGACGTTCAGGTAACAACAGGTAACTTTATTTGGAGTGGAAGCAGAGAGATAACACCAGATGCCAATTGTAGATCCTCTCACACCTGTGGTCACTGCAGCATCTGACTCCACTTTGTCCAAAAGGGATCTATTCCATTCAATTACACATGATCTAGATTAGACTGACAACAAGATACTGCACGGGACATAGCAGAGTTGGTGAAGTTGAGTGGTGATGAGTTTGCTATTTGGATGAATAAAGCAAGTAAAAAGTGTGTTAGATAAAAATTCATTTCAATTCGCTAATCGGGCTAATATGAATCAGGTGAATCGAGTTCTGCTTTTGGAAACTGGGTTAAGAAGGGGTGCACCGTTCCTGGAGGTACTGCAATACCAGGTCAATGCGTGGAGTGGACAGAGCAAGCTCTTTTTCCATCTCCCTGTTCTAAAAATCCATTTAATATATGGTCCCCAGATAGGGGACGTATCAGATATTAAACTGATAAGAACAGATACTACACTTGATCTTAGCCAAAAGGCCGAGAAGCGATAACCAGAATTGGTTTGGGCCTCGAGTGGCACCCTGGCCTATGCCGGACACATCTTAGGGAGAGAGAGCGAGAGGGAGACAAACCCACGCCTACACAAGACATTTTGTCACCCAAGCCAACCCTTGAAAAGGCTGCTTTGCAGAGCAAAAACAAGAAGAATGGTGCGTTTTGCAGCCGCCGCCCACTGCAATGAATCTGAATAACTCCTCCTTTAGGGCGCAAGCAACTCCCCTCCCCCTTGCAGTCTTTCCAATTCACGATACAAAAAGACGGACAGGACAGGTTGCCTGACTTTCCGTCACTGCCACCCTTTGCCATCCTTACCCGTAGAAAGCCCTTTCATCATCCCCAAACCCTAATCTTTTCCCTTTCCTTCCCAGCCCCCAAACCCTGCCCTCTGTACCTTTCTCACCACCCGCTTCCCTTCTCCTGTCATCCCCCTACCACCCGGGAAAAAAAGAGATTGCCCCCTCCTTCCACTAGCCCACCCTCCCACCCAAAGAACAACTTCTTCTGCGCAGCTTGTTTTCTAGGCAGCAGCGCTATTGTGATGTCATCGGGGGGCATTGTGACAAGCCGCCAGTGTTCCGTCTCTTCATGTTGTGCACTGTTCAAACCGAAAATACATCAACAGGCAGGCTACAGAAAAGCTTACTAACAAAGGTTAGAGAGGGGCTTTCTCAGAGGGCTTTTTACAGTTTGTCTATTCCCAATTAGCCGGTTTAGTATACTTAATGAAAGTACTAATTCTTTCATAGGCCGCCCATTCTTAGTATTTGACGTTCAGGTAACAACAGGTAACTTTATTTGGAGTGGAAGCAGAGAGATAACACCAGATGCCAATTGTAGATCCTCTCACACCTGTGGTCACTGCAGCATCTGACTCCACTTTGTCCAAAAGGGATCTATTCCATTCAATTACACATGATCTAGATTAGACTGACAACAAGATACTGCACGGGACATAGCAGAGTTGGTGAAGTTGAGTGGTGATGAGTTTGCTATTTGGATGAATAAAGCAAGTAAAAAGTGTGTTAGATAAAAATTCATTTCAATTCGCTAATCGGGCTAATATGAATCAGGTGAATCGAGTTCTGCTTTTGGAAACTGGGTTAAGAAGGGGTGCACCGTTCCTGGAGGTACTGCAATACCAGGTCAATGCGTGGAGTGGACAGAGCAAGCTCTTTTTCCATCTCCCTGTTCTAAAAATCCATTTAATATATGGTCCCCAGATAGGGGACGTATCAGATATTAAACTGATAAGAACAGATACTACACTTGATCTTAGCCAAAAGGCCGAGAAGCGATAACCAGAATTGGTTTGGGCCTCGAGTGGCACCCTGGCCTATGCCGGACACATCTTAGGGAGAGAGAGCGAGAGGGAGACAAACCCACGCCTACACAAGACATTTTGTCACCCAAGCCAACCCTTGAAAAGGCTGCTTTGCAGAGCAAAAACAAGAAGAATGGTGCGTTTTGCAGCCGCCGCCCACTGCAATGAATCTGAATAACTCCTCCTTTAGGGCGCAAGCAACTCCCCTCCCCCTTGCAGTCTTTCCAATTCACGATACAAAAAGACGGACAGGACAGGTTGCCTGACTTTCCGTCACTGCCACCCTTTGCCATCCTTACCCGTAGAAAGCCCTTTCATCATCCCCAAACCCTAATCTTTTCCCTTTCCTTCCCAGCCCCCAAACCCTGCCCTCTGTACCTTTCTCACCACCCGCTTCCCTTCTCCTGTCATCCCCCTACCACCCGGGAAAAAAAGAGATTGCCCCCTCCTTCCACTAGCCCACCCTCCCACCCAAAGAACAACTTCTTCTGCGCAGCTTGTTTTCTAGGCAGCAGCGCTATTGTGATGTCATCGGGGGGCATTGTGACAAGCCGCCAGTGTTCCGTCTCTTCATGTTGTGCACTGTTCAAACCGAAAATACATCAACAGGCAGGCTACAGAAAAGCTTACTAACAAAGGTTAGAGAGGGGCTTTCTCAGAGGGCTTTTTACAGTTTGTCTATTCCCAATTAGCCGGTTTAGTATACTTAATGAAAGTACTAATTCTTTCATAGGCCGCCCATTCTTAGTATTTGACGTTCAGGTAACAACAGGTAACTTTATTTGGAGTGGAAGCAGAGAGATAACACCAGATGCCAATTGTAGATCCTCTCACACCTGTGGTCACTGCAGCATCTGACTCCACTTTGTCCAAAAGGGATCTATTCCATTCAATTACACATGATCTAGATTAGACTGACAACAAGATACTGCACGGGACATAGCAGAGTTGGTGAAGTTGAGTGGTGATGAGTTTGCTATTTGGATGAATAAAGCAAGTAAAAAGTGTGTTAGATAAAAATTCATTTCAATTCGCTAATCGGGCTAATATGAATCAGGTGAATCGAGTTCTGCTTTTGGAAACTGGGTTAAGAAGGGGTGCACCGTTCCTGGAGGTACTGCAATACCAGGTCAATGCGTGGAGTGGACAGAGCAAGCTCTTTTTCCATCTCCCTGTTCTAAAAATCCATTTAATATATGGTCCCCAGATAGGGGACGTATCAGATATTAAACTGATAAGAACAGATACTACACTTGATCTTAGCCAAAAGGCCGAGAAGCGATAACCAGAATTGGTTTGGGCCTCGAGTGGCACCCTGGCCTATGCCGGACACATCTTAGGGAGAGAGAGCGAGAGGGAGACAAACCCACGCCTACACAAGACATTTTGTCACCCAAGCCAACCCTTGAAAAGGCTGCTTTGCAGAGCAAAAACAAGAAGAATGGTGCGTTTTGCAGCCGCCGCCCACTGCAATGAATCTGAATAACTCCTCCTTTAGGGCGCAAGCAACTCCCCTCCCCCTTGCAGTCTTTCCAATTCACGATACAAAAAGACGGACAGGACAGGTTGCCTGACTTTCTGTCACTGCCACCCTTTGCCATCCTTACCCGTAGAAAGCCCTTTCATCATCCCCAAACCCTAATCTTTTCCCTTTCCTTCCCAGCCCCCAAACCCTGCCCTCTGTACCTTTCTCACCACCCGCTTCCCTTCTCCTGTCATCCCCCTACCACCCGGGAAAAAAAGAGATTGCCCCCTCCTTCCACTAGCCCACCCTCCCACCCAAAGAACAACTTCTTCTGCGCAGCTTGTTTTCTAGGCAGCAGCGCTATTGTGATGTCATCGGGGGGCATTGTGACAAGCCGCCAGTGTTCCGTCTCTTCATGTTGTGCACTGTTCAAACCGAAAATACATCAACAGGCAGGCTACAGAAAAGCTTACTAACAAAGGTTAGAGAGGGGCTTTCTCAGAGGGCTTTTTACAGTTTGTCTATTCCCAATTAGCCGGTTTAGTATACTTAATGAAAGTACTAATTCTTTCATAGGCCGCCCATTCTTAGTATTTGACGTTCAGGTAACAACAGGTAACTTTATTTGGAGTGGAAGCAGAGAGATAACACCAGATGCCAATTGTAGATCCTCTCACACCTGTGGTCACTGCAGCATCTGACTCCACTTTGTCCAAAAGGGATCTATTCCATTCAATTACACATGATCTAGATTAGACTGACAACAAGATACTGCACGGGACATAGCAGAGTTGGTGAAGTTGAGTGGTGATGAGTTTGCTATTTGGATGAATAAAGCAAGTAAAAAGTGTGTTAGATAAAAATTAATTTCAATTCGCTAATCGGGCTAATATGAATCAGGTGAATCGAGTTCTGCTTTTGGAAACTGGGTTAAGAAGGGGTGCACCGTTCCTGGAGGTACTGCAATACCAGGTCAATGCGTGGAGTGGACAGAGCAAGCTCTTTTTCCATCTCCCTGTTCTAAAAATCCATTTAATATATGGTCCCCAGATAGGGGACGTATCAGATATTAAACTGATAAGAACAGATACTACACTTGATCTTAGCCAAAAGGCCGAGAAGCGATAACCAGAATTGGTTTGGGCCTCGAGTGGCACCCTGGCCTATGCCGGACACATCTTAGGGAGAGAGAGCGAGAGGGAGACAAACCCACGCCTACACAAGACATTTTGTCACCCAAGCCAACCCTTGAAAAGGCTGCTTTGCAGAGCAAAAACAAGAAGAATGGTGCGTTTTGCAGCCGCCGCCCACTGCAATGAATCTGAATAACTCCTCCTTTAGGGCGCAAGCAACTCCCCTCCCCCTTGCAGTCTTTCCAATTCACGATACAAAAAGACGGACAGGACAGGTTGCCTGACTTTCCGTCACTGCCACCCTTTGCCATCCTTACCCGTAGAAAGCCCTTTCATCATCCCCAAACCCTAATCTTTTCCCTTTCCTTCCCAGCCCCCAAACCCTGCCCTCTGTACCTTTCTCACCACCCGCTTCCCTTCTCCTGTCATCCCCCTACCACCCGGGAAAAAAAGAGATTGCCCCCTCCTTCCACTAGCCCACCCTCCCACCCAAAGAACAACTTCTTCTGCGCAGCTTGTTTTCTAGGCAGCAGCGCTATTGTGATGTCATCGGGGGGCATTGTGACAAGCCGCCAGTGTTCCGTCTCTTCATGTTGTGCACTGTTCAAACCGAAAATACATCAACAGGCAGGCTACAGAAAAGCTTACTAACAAAGGTTAGAGAGGGGCTTTCTCAGAGGGCTTTTTACAGTTTGTCTATTCCCAATTAGCCGGTTTAGTATACTTAATGAAAGTACTAATTCTTTCATAGGCCGCCCATTCTTAGTATTTGACGTTCAGGTAACAACAGGTAACTTTATTTGGAGTGGAAGCAGAGAGATAACACCAGATGCCAATTGTAGATCCTCTCACACCTGTGGTCACTGCAGCATCTGACTCCACTTTGTCCAAAAGGGATCTATTCCATTCAATTACACATGATCTAGATTAGACTGACAACAAGATACTGCACGGGACATAGCAGAGTTGGTGAAGTTGAGTGGTGATGAGTTTGCTATTTGGATGAATAAAGCAAGTAAAAAGTGTGTTAGATAAAAATTCATTTCAATTCGCTAATCGGGCTAATATGAATCAGGTGAATCGAGTTCTGCTTTTGGAAACTGGGTTAAGAAGGGGTGCACCGTTCCTGGAGGTACTGCAATACCAGGTCAATGCGTGGAGTGGACAGAGCAAGCTCTTTTTCCATCTCCCTGTTCTAAAAATCCATTTAATATATGGTCCCCAGATAGGGGACGTATCAGATATTAAACTGATAAGAACAGATTTTTGATTTAATGAAGCTTTCCAAAGCACCGCAAAAATGCATGACCGAAGTCACACCAAAAACAGTGCAAAGGCTAGGATTCGTGTGGACCCCTCCGTGAGAAGAGGATCCCCAAAAATCAACCCCGTCCCTCCGAGCCAGAAGGCCACAGCGAGGGTCAGGGATCTTCGGTGCTCCCCCAAGCCGAAGCCTGGTTGAGCCTTGTTGTTGCTCCCAGCGTCCACCGAGGCATCTTACCCAAGTGGAGTAGGGAGCTACTAGTCGTTGGTTTCGCAGCCGAGACTGCCCGGACCGTCAACCGGTGTTGGTTTCTCAGCCCAAGGCTGACCGGACCTCCAACCGGGTGTTGGTTTCTCAGCCCAAGGCTGACCGGACCTCCAACCGGGTGTTGGTTTCTCAGCCCAAGGCTAACCGGACCTCCAACCGGGTGTTGGTTTCTCAGCCAAAGCTGACCCGGACCTCCAACCGGGTGTTGGTTTCTCAGCCCAAAGCTGACCGGACTTCCGACCGGGATTATAAAAATTTCCCTTCTTAGCCAGAAGGCCAGGATAGGGCAATATGCTTGGAAAGTATGAATAGGCAAGGCGCGGCGTGCGACAGAGTCTGAGGCTTACCAGGGTCCCAACCTAGCAAGTTCAGACTCCCTCCAGGGTGTCCATTCCTGGGGCACATTGCACCATAACCCCCACACTTACTCAGTCTAATAGCCTCAATCCTGGTAGGGCCATGGTTTCCTCTAGATGGATATACTATCCTCCCAAAGTACTAACAAGTGCAACCTTCCAGTGTGCATTGCATCATTGTACTAAGGTGGCCGGAGCCTTAAACCACCTTTTCGAACAATACTACACTTGATCTTAGCCAAAAGGCCGAGAAGCGATAACCAGAATTGGTTTGGGCCTCGAGTGGCACCCTGGCCTATGCCGGACACATCTTAGGGAGAGAGAGCGAGAGGGAGACAAACCCACGCCTACACAAGACATTTTGTCACCCAAGCCAACCCTTGAAAAGGCTGCTTTGCAGAGCAAAAACAAGAAGAATGGTGCGTTTTGCAGCCGCCGCCCACTGCAATGAATCTGAATAACTCCTCCTTTAGGGCGCAAGCAACTCCCCTCCCCCTTGCAGTCTTTCCAATTCACGATACAAAAAGACGGACAGGACAGGTTGCCTGACTTTCCGTCACTGCCACCCTTTGCCATCCTTACCCGTAGAAAGCCCTTTCATCATCCCCAAACCCTAATCTTTTCCCTTTCCTTCCCAGCCCCCAAACCCTGCCCTCTGTACCTTTCTCACCACCCGCTTCCCTTCTCCTGTCATCCCCCTACCACCCGGGAAAAAAAGAGATTGCCCCCTCCTTCCACTAGCCCACCCTCCCACCCAAAGAACAACTTCTTCTGCGCAGCTTGTTTTCTAGGCAGCAGCGCAATTGTGATGTCATCGGGGGGCATTGTGACAAGCCGCCAGTGTTCCGTCTCTTCATGTTGTGCACTGTTCAAACCGAAAATACATCAACAGGCAGGCTACAGAAAAGCTTACTAACAAAGGTTAGAGAGGGGCTTTCTCAGAGGGCTTTTTACAGTTTGTCTATTCCCAATTAGCCGGTTTAGTATACTTAATGAAAGTACTAATTCTTTCATAGGCCGCCCATTCTTAGTATTTGACGTTCAGGTAACAACAGGTAACTTTATTTGGAGTGGAAGCAGAGAGATAACACCAGATGCCAATTGTAGATCCTCTCACACCTGTGGTCACTGCAGCATCTGACTCCACTTTGTCCAAAAGGGATCTATTCCATTCAATTACACATGATCTAGATTAGACTGACAACAAGATACTGCACGGGACATAGCAGAGTTGGTGAAGTTGAGTGGTGATGAGTTTGCTATTTGGATGAATAAAGCAAGTAAAAAGTGTGTTAGATAAAAATTCATTTCAATTCGCTAATCGGGCTAATATGAATCAGGTGAATCGAGTTCTGCTTTTGGAAACTGGGTTAAGAAGGGGTGCACCGTTCCTGGAGGTACTGCAATACCAGGTCAATGCGTGGAGTGGACAGAGCAAGCTCTTTTTCCATCTCCCTGTTCTAAAAATCCATTTAATATATGGTCCCCAGATAGGGGACGTATCAGATATTAAACTGATAAGAACAGATACTACACTTGATCTTAGCCAAAAGGCCGAGAAGCGATAACCAGAATTGGTTTGGGCCTCGAGTGGCACCCTGGCCTATGCCGGACACATCTTAGGGAGAGAGAGCGAGAGGGAGACAAACCCACGCCTACACAAGACATTTTGTCACCCAAGCCAACCCTTGAAAAGGCTGCTTTGCAGAGCAAAAACAAGAAGAATGGTGCGTTTTGCAGCCGCCGCCCACTGCAATGAATCTGAATAACTCCTCCTTTAGGGCGCAAGCAACTCCCCTCCCCCTTGCAGTCTTTCCAATTCACGATACAAAAAGACGGACAGGACAGGTTGCCTGACTTTCCGTCACTGCCACCCTTTGCCATCCTTACCCGTAGAAAGCCCTTTCATCATCCCCAAACCCTAATCTTTTCCCTTTCCTTCCCAGCCCCCAAACCCTGCCCTCTGTACCTTTCTCACCACCCGCTTCCCTTCTCCTGTCATCCCCCTACCACCCGGGAAAAAAAGAGATTGCCCCCTCCTTCCACTAGCCCACCCTCCCACCCAAAGAACAACTTCTTCTGCGCAGCTTGTTTTCTAGGCAGCAGCGCTATTGTGATGTCATCGGGGGGCATTGTGACAAGCCGCCAGTGTTCCGTCTCTTCATGTTGTGCACTGTTCAAACCGAAAATACATCAACAGGCAGGCTACAGAAAAGCTTACTAACAAAGGTTAGAGAGGGGCTTTCTCAGAGGGCTTTTTACAGTTTGTCTATTCCCAATTAGCCGGTTTAGTATACTTAATGAAAGTACTAATTCTTTCATAGGCCGCCCATTCTTAGTATTTGACGTTCAGGTAACAACAGGTAACTTTATTTGGAGTGGAAGCAGAGAGATAACACCAGATGCCAATTGTAGATCCTCTCACACCTGTGGTCACTGCAGCATCTGACTCCACTTTGTCCAAAAGGGATCTATTCCATTCAATTACACATGATCTAGATTAGACTGACAACAAGATACTGCACGGGACATAGCAGAGTTGGTGAAGTTGAGTGGTGATGAGTTTGCTATTTGGATGAATAAAGCAAGTAAAAAGTGTGTTAGATAAAAATTCATTTCAATTCGCTAATCGGGCTAATATGAATCAGGTGAATCGAGTTCTGCTTTTGGAAACTGGGTTAAGAAGGGGTGCACCGTTCCTGGAGGTACTGCAATACCAGGTCAATGCGTGGAGTGGACAGAGCAAGCTCTTTTTCCATCTCCCTGTTCTAAAAATCCATTTAATATATGGTCCCCAGATAGGGGACGTATCAGATATTAAACTGATAAGAACAGATACTACACTTGATCTTAGCCAAAAGGCCGAGAAGCGATAACCAGAATTGGTTTGGGCCTCGAGTGGCACCCTGGCCTATGCCGGACACATCTTAGGGAGAGAGAGCGAGAGGGAGACAAACCCACGCCTACACAAGACATTTTGTCACCCAAGCCAACCCTTGAAAAGGCTGCTTTGCAGAGCAAAAACAAGAAGAATGGTGCGTTTTGCAGCCGCCGCCCACTGCAATGAATCTGAATAACTCCTCCTTTAGGGCGCAAGCAACTCCCCTCCCCCTTGCAGTCTTTCCAATTCACGATACAAAAAGACGGACAGGACAGGTTGCCTGACTTTCCGTCACTGCCACCCTTTGCCATCCTTACCCGTAGAAAGCCCTTTCATCATCCCCAAACCCTAATCTTTTCCCTTTCCTTCCCAGCCCCCAAACCCTGCCCTCTGTACCTTTCTCACCACCCGCTTCCCTTCTCCTGTCATCCCCCTACCACCCGGGAAAAAAAGAGATTGCCCCCTCCTTCCACTAGCCCACCCTCCCACCCAAAGAACAACTTCTTCTGCGCAGCTTGTTTTCTAGGCAGCAGCGCTATTGTGATGTCATCGGGGGGCATTGTGACAAGCCGCCAGTGTTCCGTCTCTTCATGTTGTGCACTGTTCAAACCGAAAATACATCAACAGGCAGGCTACAGAAAAGCTTACTAACAAAGGTTAGAGAGGGGCTTTCTCAGAGGGCTTTTTACAGTTTGTCTATTCCCAATTAGCCGGTTTAGTATACTTAATGAAAGTACTAATTCTTTCATAGGCCGCCCATTCTTAGTATTTGACGTTCAGGTAACAACAGGTAACTTTATTTGGAGTGGAAGCAGAGAGATAACACCAGATGCCAATTGTAGATCCTCTCACACCTGTGGTCACTGCAGCATCTGACTCCACTTTGTCCAAAAGGGATCTATTCCATTCAATTACACATGATCTAGATTAGACTGACAACAAGATACTGCACGGGACATAGCAGAGTTGGTGAAGTTGAGTGGTGATGAGTTTGCTATTTGGATGAATAAAGCAAGTAAAAAGTGTGTTAGATAAAAATTCATTTCAATTCGCTAATCGGGCTAATATGAATCAGGTGAATCGAGTTCTGCTTTTGGAAACTGGGTTAAGAAGGGGTGCACCGTTCCTGGAGGTACTGCAATACCAGGTCAATGCGTGGAGTGGACAGAGCAAGCTCTTTTTCCATCTCCCTGTTCTAAAAATCCATTTAATATATGGTCCCCAGATAGGGGACGTATCAGATATTAAACTGATAAGAACAGATACTACACTTGATCTTAGCCAAAAGGCCGAGAAGCGATAACCAGAATTGGTTTGGGCCTCGAGTGGCACCCTGGCCTATGCCGGACACATCTTAGGGAGAGAGAGCGAGAGGGAGACAAACCCACGCCTACACAAGACATTTTGTCACCCAAGCCAACCCTTGAAAAGGCTGCTTTGCAGAGCAAAAACAAGAAGAATGGTGCGTTTTGCAGCCGCCGCCCACTGCAATGAATCTGAATAACTCCTCCTTTAGGGCGCAAGCAACTCCCCTCCCCCTTGCAGTCTTTCCAATTCACGATACAAAAAGACGGACAGGACAGGTTGCCTGACTTTCCGTCACTGCCACCCTTTGCCATCCTTACCCGTAGAAAGCCCTTTCATCATCCCCAAACCCTAATCTTTTCCCTTTCCTTCCCAGCCCCCAAACCCTGCCCTCTGTACCTTTCTCACCACCCGCTTCCCTTCTCCTGTCATCCCCCTACCACCCGGGAAAAAAAGAGATTGCCCCCTCCTTCCACTAGCCCACCCTCCCACCCAAAGAACAACTTCTTCTGCGCAGCTTGTTTTCTAGGCAGCAGCGCTATTGTGATGTCATCGGGGGGCATTGTGACAAGCCGCCAGTGTTCCGTCTCTTCATGTTGTGCACTGTTCAAACCGAAAATACATCAACAGGCAGGCTACAGAAAAGCTTACTAACAAAGGTTAGAGAGGGGCTTTCTCAGAGGGCTTTTTACAGTTTGTCTATTCCCAATTAGCCGGTTTAGTATACTTAATGAAAGTACTAATTCTTTCATAGGCCGCCCATTCTTAGTATTTGACGTTCAGGTAACAACAGGTAACTTTATTTGGAGTGGAAGCAGAGAGATAACACCAGATGCCAATTGTAGATCCTCTCACACCTGTGGTCACTGCAGCATCTGACTCCACTTTGTCCAAAAGGGATCTATTCCATTCAATTACACATGATCTAGATTAGACTGACAACAAGATACTGCACGGGACATAGCAGAGTTGGTGAAGTTGAGTGGTGATGAGTTTGCTATTTGGATGAATAAAGCAAGTAAAAAGTGTGTTAGATAAAAATTCATTTCAATTCGCTAATCGGGCTAATATGAATCAGGTGAATCGAGTTCTGCTTTTGGAAACTGGGTTAAGAAGGGGTGCACCGTTCCTGGAGGTACTGCAATACCAGGTCAATGCGTGGAGTGGACAGAGCAAGCTCTTTTTCCATCTCCCTGTTCTAAAAATCCATTTAATATATGGTCCCCAGATAGGGGACGTATCAGATATTAAACTGATAAGAACAGATACTACACTTGATCTTAGCCAAAAGGCCGAGAAGCGATAACCAGAATTGGTTTGGGCCTCGAGTGGCACCCTGGCCTATGCCGGACACATCTTAGGGAGAGAGAGCGAGAGGGAGACAAACCCACGCCTACACAAGACATTTTGTCACCCAAGCCAACCCTTGAAAAGGCTGCTTTGCAGAGCAAAAACAAGAAGAATGGTGCGTTTTGCAGCCGCCGCCCACTGCAATGAATCTGAATAACTCCTCCTTTAGGGCGCAAGCAACTCCCCTCCCCCTTGCAGTCTTTCCAATTCACGATACAAAAAGACGGACAGGACAGGTTGCCTGACTTTCCGTCACTGCCACCCTTTGCCATCCTTACCCGTAGAAAGCCCTTTCATCATCCCCAAACCCTAATCTTTTCCCTTTCCTTCCCAGCCCCCAAACCCTGCCCTCTGTACCTTTCTCACCACCCGCTTCCCTTCTCCTGTCATCCCCCTACCACCCGGGAAAAAAAGAGATTGCCCCCTCCTTCCACTAGCCCACCCTCCCACCCAAAGAACAACTTCTTCTGCGCAGCTTGTTTTCTAGGCAGCAGCGCTATTGTGATGTCATCGGGGGGCATTGTGACAAGCCGCCAGTGTTCCGTCTCTTCATGTTGTGCACTGTTCAAACCGAAAATACATCAACAGGCAGGCTACAGAAAAGCTTACTAACAAAGGTTAGAGAGGGGCTTTCTCAGAGGGCTTTTTACAGTTTGTCTATTCCCAATTAGCCGGTTTAGTATACTTAATGAAAGTACTAATTCTTTCATAGGCCGCCCATTCTTAGTATTTGACGTTCAGGTAACAACAGGTAACTTTATTTGGAGTGGAAGCAGAGAGATAACACCAGATGCCAATTGTAGATCCTCTCACACCTGTGGTCACTGCAGCATCTGACTCCACTTTGTCCAAAAGGGATCTATTCCATTCAATTACACATGATCTAGATTAGACTGACAACAAGATACTGCACGGGACATAGCAGAGTTGGTGAAGTTGAGTGGTGATGAGTTTGCTATTTGGATGAATAAAGCAAGTAAAAAGTGTGTTAGATAAAAATTCATTTCAATTCGCTAATCGGGCTAATATGAATCAGGTGAATCGAGTTCTGCTTTTGGAAACTGGGTTAAGAAGGGGTGCACCGTTCCTGGAGGTACTGCAATACCAGGTCAATGCGTGGAGTGGACAGAGCAAGCTCTTTTTCCATCTCCCTGTTCTAAAAATCCATTTAATATATGGTCCCCAGATAGGGGACGTATCAGATATTAAACTGATAAGAACAGATACTACACTTGATCTTAGCCAAAAGGCCGAGAAGCGATAACCAGAATTGGTTTGGGCCTCGAGTGGCACCCTGGCCTATGCCGGACACATCTTAGGGAGAGAGAGCGAGAGGGAGACAAACCCACGCCTACACAAGACATTTTGTCACCCAAGCCAACCCTTGAAAAGGCTGCTTTGCAGAGCAAAAACAAGAAGAATGGTGCGTTTTGCAGCCGCCGCCCACTGCAATGAATCTGAATAACTCCTCCTTTAGGGCGCAAGCAACTCCCCTCCCCCTTGCAGTCTTTCCAATTCACGATACAAAAAGACGGACAGGACAGGTTGCCTGACTTTCCGTCACTGCCACCCTTTGCCATCCTTACCCGTAGAAAGCCCTTTCATCATCCCCAAACCCTAATCTTTTCCCTTTCCTTCCCAGCCCCCAAACCCTGCCCTCTGTACCTTTCTCACCACCCGCTTCCCTTCTCCTGTCATCCCCCTACCACCCGGGAAAAAAAGAGATTGCCCCCTCCTTCCACTAGCCCACCCTCCCACCCAAAGAACAACTTCTTCTGCGCAGCTTGTTTTCTAGGCAGCAGCGCTATTGTGATGTCATCGGGGGGCATTGTGACAAGCCGCCAGTGTTCCGTCTCTTCATGTTGTGCACTGTTCAAACCGAAAATACATCAACAGGCAGGCTACAGAAAAGCTTACTAACAAAGGTTAGAGAGGGGCTTTCTCAGAGGGCTTTTTACAGTTTGTCTATTCCCAATTAGCCGGTTTAGTATACTTAATGAAAGTACTAATTCTTTCATAGGCCGCCCATTCTTAGTATTTGACGTTCAGGTAACAACAGGTAACTTTATTTGGAGTGGAAGCAGAGAGATAACACCAGATGCCAATTGTAGATCCTCTCACACCTGTGGTCACTGCAGCATCTGACTCCACTTTGTCCAAAAGGGATCTATTCCATTCAATTACACATGATCTAGATTAGACTGACAACAAGATACTGCACGGGACATAGCAGAGTTGGTGAAGTTGAGTGGTGATGAGTTTGCTATTTGGATGAATAAAGCAAGTAAAAAGTGTGTTAGATAAAAATTCATTTCAATTCGCTAATCGGGCTAATATGAATCAGGTGAATCGAGTTCTGCTTTTGGAAACTGGGTTAAGAAGGGGTGCACCGTTCCTGGAGGTACTGCAATACCAGGTCAATGCGTGGAGTGGACAGAGCAAGCTCTTTTTCCATCTCCCTGTTCTAAAAATCCATTTAATATATGGTCCCCAGATAGGGGACGTATCAGATATTAAACTGATAAGAACAGATACTACACTTGATCTTAGCCAAAAGGCCGAGAAGCGATAACCAGAATTGGTTTGGGCCTCGAGTGGCACCCTGGCCTATGCCGGACACATCTTAGGGAGAGAGAGCGAGAGGGAGACAAACCCACGCCTACACAAGACATTTTGTCACCCAAGCCAACCCTTGAAAAGGCTGCTTTGCAGAGCAAAAACAAGAAGAATGGTGCGTTTTGCAGCCGCCGCCCACTGCAATGAATCTGAATAACTCCTCCTTTAGGGCGCAAGCAACTCCCCTCCCCCTTGCAGTCTTTCCAATTCACGATACAAAAAGACGGACAGGACAGGTTGCCTGACTTTCCGTCACTGCCACCCTTTGCCATCCTTACCCGTAGAAAGCCCTTTCATCATCCCCAAACCCTAATCTTTTCCCTTTCCTTCCCAGCCCCCAAACCCTGCCCTCTGTACCTTTCTCACCACCCGCTTCCCTTCTCCTGTCATCCCCCTACCACCCGGGAAAAAAAGAGATTGCCCCCTCCTTCCACTAGCCCACCCTCCCACCCAAAGAACAACTTCTTCTGCGCAGCTTGTTTTCTAGGCAGCAGCGCTATTGTGATGTCATCGGGGGGCATTGTGACAAGCCGCCAGTGTTCCGTCTCTTCATGTTGTGCACTGTTCAAACCGAAAATACATCAACAGGCAGGCTACAGAAAAGCTTACTAACAAAGGTTAGAGAGGGGCTTTCTCAGAGGGCTTTTTACAGTTTGTCTATTCCCAATTAGCCGGTTTAGTATACTTAATGAAAGTACTAATTCTTTCATAGGCCGCCCATTCTTAGTATTTGACGTTCAGGTAACAACAGGTAACTTTATTTGGAGTGGAAGCAGAGAGATAACACCAGATGCCAATTGTAGATCCTCTCACACCTGTGGTCACTGCAGCATCTGACTCCACTTTGTCCAAAAGGGATCTATTCCATTCAATTACACATGATCTAGATTAGACTGACAACAAGATACTGCACGGGACATAGCAGAGTTGGTGAAGTTGAGTGGTGATGAGTTTGCTATTTGGATGAATAAAGCAAGTAAAAAGTGTGTTAGATAAAAATTCATTTCAATTCGCTAATCGGGCTAATATGAATCAGGTGAATCGAGTTCTGCTTTTGGAAACTGGGTTAAGAAGGGGTGCACCGTTCCTGGAGGTACTGCAATACCAGGTCAATGCGTGGAGTGGACAGAGCAAGCTCTTTTTCCATCTCCCTGTTCTAAAAATCCATTTAATATATGGTCCCCAGATAGGGGACGTATCAGATATTAAACTGATAAGAACAGATTTTTTGATTTAATGAAGCTTTCCAAAGCACCGCAAAAAATGCATGACCGAAGTCACACCAAAAACAGTGCAAAGGCTAGGATTCGTGTGGACCCCTCCGTGAGGAGAGGGTCCCCAAAAATCAACCCCGTCCCTCCGAGCCAGAAGGCCACAGCAAGGGTCAGGGATCTTCGGTGCTCCCCCAAGCCGAAGCCTGGTTGAGCCTTGTCGTTGCTCCCAGCGTCCACCCAGGCATCTTACCCAAGTGGAGTAGAGAGCTACTAGTTGTTGGTTTCGCAGCCGAAACTGCCCGGACCGTCAACCGGTGTTGGTTTCTCAGCCCAAGGCTAACCGGACCTCCAACCGGGTGTTGGTTTCTCAGCCGAAGCTGACCCGGACCTCCAACCGGGTGTTGGTTTCTCAGCCGAAGCTGACCCAGACCTCCAACCGGGTGTTGGTTTCTCAGCCGAAGCTGACCCGGACCTCCAACCGGGTGTTGGTTTCTCAGCCCAAAGCTGAACGGACCTCCGACCATGATTATAAAAATTTCCCTTCCTAGCCAGAAGGCCGGGATAGAGCAATATGCTCAGAAAGTATGAAAGGGCAAGGTACGGTGTGCTACAGAGCCCAAGGCTCGCCGGGGTCCCAAGCCAGCAAGCTCAGACTCACTCCAGGGTCGTCAGTCCTGGGGCACATTGCACCATAGCCCCCACACTTACTCAGTCTAATAGCCTCGATCCTGGTAGGGCCATGTTTTCCTCTAGATGAATATACTATACATCAAGAGTACTAGCAAGCGCAACCTTCCAGTGTGCATTGCATCTGCCGAGCCTCACAGATACTACACTTGATCTTAGCCAAAAGGCCGAGAAGCGATAACCAGAATTGGTTTGGGCCTCGAGTGGCACCCTGGCCTATGCCGGACACATCTTAGGGAGAGAGAGCGAGAGGGAGACAAACCCACGCCTACACAAGACATTTTGTCACCCAAGCCAACCCTTGAAAAGGCTGCTTTGCAGAGCAAAAACAAGAAGAATGGTGCGTTTTGCAGCCGCCGCCCACTGCAATGAATCTGAATAACTCCTCCTTTAGGGCGCAAGCAACTCCCCTCCCCCTTGCAGTCTTTCCAATTCACGATACAAAAAGACGGACAGGACAGGTTGCCTGACTTTCCGTCACTGCCACCCTTTGCCATCCTTACCCGTAGAAAGCCCTTTCATCATCCCCAAACCCTAATCTTTTCCCTTTCCTTCCCAGCCCCCAAACCCTGCCCTCTGTACCTTTCTCACCACCCGCTTCCCTTCTCCTGTCATCCCCCTACCACCCGGGAAAAAAAGAGATTGCCCCCTCCTTCCACTAGCCCACCCTCCCACCCAAAGAACAACTTCTTCTGCGCAGCTTGTTTTCTAGGCAGCAGCGCTATTGTGATGTCATCGGGGGGCATTGTGACAAGCCGCCAGTGTTCCGTCTCTTCATGTTGTGCACTGTTCAAACCGAAAATACATCAACAGGCAGGCTACAGAAAAGCTTACTAACAAAGGTTAGAGAGGGGCTTTCTCAGAGGGCTTTTTACAGTTTGTCTATTCCCAATTAGCCGGTTTAGTATACTTAATGAAAGTACTAATTCTTTCATAGGCCGCCCATTCTTAGTATTTGACGTTCAGGTAACAACAGGTAACTTTATTTGGAGTGGAAGCAGAGAGATAACACCAGATGCCAATTGTAGATCCTCTCACACCTGTGGTCACTGCAGCATCTGACTCCACTTTGTCCAAAAGGGATCTATTCCATTCAATTACACATGATCTAGATTAGACTGACAACAAGATACTGCACGGGACATAGCAGAGTTGGTGAAGTTGAGTGGTGATGAGTTTGCTATTTGGATGAATAAAGCAAGTAAAAAGTGTGTTAGATAAAAATTCATTTCAATTCGCTAATCGGGCTAATATGAATCAGGTGAATCGAGTTCTGCTTTTGGAAACTGGGTTAAGAAGGGGTGCACCGTTCCTGGAGGTACTGCAATACCAGGTCAATGCGTGGAGTGGACAGAGCAAGCTCTTTTTCCATCTCCCTGTTCTAAAAATCCATTTAATATATGGTCCCCAGATAGGGGACGTATCAGATATTAAACTGATAAGAACAGATTTTTTGATTTAATGAAGCTTTCCAAAGCACCGCAAAAAATGCATGACCGAAGTCACACCAAAAACAGTGCAAAGGCTAGGATTCGTGTGGACCCCTCCGTGAGGAGAGGGTCCCCAAAAATCAACCCCGTCCCTCCGAGCCAGAAGGCCACAGCAAGGGTCAGGGATCTTCGGTGCTCCCCCAAGCCAAAGCCTGGTTGAGCCTTGTCGTTGCTCCCAGCGTCCACCCAGGCATCTTACCCAAGTGGAGTAGAGAGCTACTAGTTGTTGGTTTCGCAGCCGAAACTGCCCGGACCGTCAACCGGTGTTGGTTTCTCAGCCCAAGGCTAGCCGGACCTCCAACCGGGTGTTGGTTTCTCAGCCGAAGCTGACCCGGACCTCCAACCGGGTGTTGGTTTCTCAGCCGAAGCTGACCCAGACCTCCAACCGGGTGTTGGTTTCTCAGCCGAAGCTGACCCGGACCTCCAACCGGGTGTTGGTTTCTCAGCCCAAAGCTGAACGGACCTCCGACCATGATTATAAAAATTTCCCTTCCTAGCCAGAAGGCCGGGATAGAGCAATATGCTCAGAAAGTATGAAAGGGCAAGGTACGGTGTGCTACAGAGCCCAAGGCTCGCCGGGGTCCCAAGCCAGCAAGCTCAGACTCACTCCAGGGTCGTCAGTCCTGGGGCACATTGCACCATAGCCCCCACACTTACTCAGTCTAATAGCCTCGATCCTGGTAGGGCCATGTTTTCCTCTAGATGAATATACTATACATCAAGAGTACTAGCAAGCGCAACCTTCCAGTGTGCATTGCATCTGCCGAGCCTCACAGATACTACACTTGATCTTAGCCAAAAGGCCGAGAAGCGATAACCAGAATTGGTTTGGGCCTCGAGTGGCACCCTGGCCTATGCCGGACACATCTTAGGGAGAGAGAGCGAGAGGGAGACAAACCCACGCCTACACAAGACATTTTGTCACCCAAGCCAACCCTTGAAAAGGCTGCTTTGCAGAGCAAAAACAAGAAGAATGGTGCGTTTTGCAGCCGCCGCCCACTGCAATGAATCTGAATAACTCCTCCTTTAGGGCGCAAGCAACTCCCCTCCCCCTTGCAGTCTTTCCAATTCACGATACAAAAAGACGGACAGGACAGGTTGCCTGACTTTCCGTCACTGCCACCCTTTGCCATCCTTACCCGTAGAAAGCCCTTTCATCATCCCCAAACCCTAATCTTTTCCCTTTCCTTCCCAGCCCCCAAACCCTGCCCTCTGTACCTTTCTCACCACCCGCTTCCCTTCTCCTGTCATCCCCCTACCACCCGGGAAAAAAAGAGATTGCCCCCTCCTTCCACTAGCCCACCCTCCCACCCAAAGAACAACTTCTTCTGCGCAGCTTGTTTTCTAGGCAGCAGCGCTATTGTGATGTCATCGGGGGGCATTGTGACAAGCCGCCAGTGTTCCGTCTCTTCATGTTGTGCACTGTTCAAACCGAAAATACATCAACAGGCAGGCTACAGAAAAGCTTACTAACAAAGGTTAGAGAGGGGCTTTCTCAGAGGGCTTTTTACAGTTTGTCTATTCCCAATTAGCCGGTTTAGTATACTTAATGAAAGTACTAATTCTTTCATAGGCCGCCCATTCTTAGTATTTGACGTTCAGGTAACAACAGGTAACTTTATTTGGAGTGGAAGCAGAGAGATAACACCAGATGCCAATTGTAGATCCTCTCACACCTGTGGTCACTGCAGCATCTGACTCCACTTTGTCCAAAAGGGATCTATTCCATTCAATTACACATGATCTAGATTAGACTGACAACAAGATACTGCACGGGACATAGCAGAGTTGGTGAAGTTGAGTGGTGATGAGTTTGCTATTTGGATGAATAAAGCAAGTAAAAAGTGTGTTAGATAAAAATTCATTTCAATTCGCTAATCGGGCTAATATGAATCAGGTGAATCGAGTTCTGCTTTTGGAAACTGGGTTAAGAAGGGGTGCACCGTTCCTGGAGGTACTGCAATACCAGGTCAATGCGTGGAGTGGACAGAGCAAGCTCTTTTTCCATCTCCCTGTTCTAAAAATCCATTTAATATATGGTCCCCAGATAGGGGACGTATCAGATATTAAACTGATAAGAACAGATACTACACTTGATCTTAGCCAAAAGGCCGAGAAGCGATAACCAGAATTGGTTTGGGCCTCGAGTGGCACCCTGGCCTATGCCGGACACATCTTAGGGAGAGAGAGCGAGAGGGAGACAAACCCACGCCTACACAAGACATTTTGTCACCCAAGCCAACCCTTGAAAAGGCTGCTTTGCAGAGCAAAAACAAGAAGAATGGTGCGTTTTGCAGCCGCCGCCCACTGCAATGAATCTGAATAACTCCTCCTTTAGGGCGCAAGCAACTCCCCTCCCCCTTGCAGTCTTTCCAATTCACGATACAAAAAGACGGACAGGACAGGTTGCCTGACTTTCCGTCACTGCCACCCTTTGCCATCCTTACCCGTAGAAAGCCCTTTCATCATCCCCAAACCCTAATCTTTTCCCTTTCCTTCCCAGCCCCCAAACCCTGCCCTCTGTACCTTTCTCACCACCCGCTTCCCTTCTCCTGTCATCCCCCTACCACCCGGGAAAAAAAGAGATTGCCCCCTCCTTCCACTAGCCCACCCTCCCACCCAAAGAACAACTTCTTCTGCGCAGCTTGTTTTCTAGGCAGCAGCGCTATTGTGATGTCATCGGGGGGCATTGTGACAAGCCGCCAGTGTTCCGTCTCTTCATGTTGTGCACTGTTCAAACCGAAAATACATCAACAGGCAGGCTACAGAAAAGCTTACTAACAAAGGTTAGAGAGGGGCTTTCTCAGAGGGCTTTTTACAGTTTGTCTATTCCCAATTAGCCGGTTTAGTATACTTAATGAAAGTACTAATTCTTTCATAGGCCGCCCATTCTTAGTATTTGACGTTCAGGTAACAACAGGTAACTTTATTTGGAGTGGAAGCAGAGAGATAACACCAGATGCCAATTGTAGATCCTCTCACACCTGTGGTCACTGCAGCATCTGACTCCACTTTGTCCAAAAGGGATCTATTCCATTCAATTACACATGATCTAGATTAGACTGACAACAAGATACTGCACGGGACATAGCAGAGTTGGTGAAGTTGAGTGGTGATGAGTTTGCTATTTGGATGAATAAAGCAAGTAAAAAGTGTGTTAGATAAAAATTCATTTCAATTCGCTAATCGGGCTAATATGAATCAGGTGAATCGAGTTCTGCTTTTGGAAACTGGGTTAAGAAGGGGTGCACCGTTCCTGGAGGTACTGCAATACCAGGTCAATGCGTGGAGTGGACAGAGCAAGCTCTTTTTCCATCTCCCTGTTCTAAAAATCCATTTAATATATGGTCCCCAGATAGGGGACGTATCAGATATTAAACTGATAAGAACAGATACTACACTTGATCTTAGCCAAAAGGCCGAGAAGCGATAACCAGAATTGGTTTGGGCCTCGAGTGGCACCCTGGCCTATGCCGGACACATCTTAGGGAGAGAGAGCGAGAGGGAGACAAACCCACGCCTACACAAGACATTTTGTCACCCAAGCCAACCCTTGAAAAGGCTGCTTTGCAGAGCAAAAACAAGAAGAATGGTGCGTTTTGCAGCCGCCGCCCACTGCAATGAATCTGAATAACTCCTCCTTTAGGGCGCAAGCAACTCCCCTCCCCCTTGCAGTCTTTCCAATTCACGATACAAAAAGACGGACAGGACAGGTTGCCTGACTTTCCGTCACTGCCACCCTTTGCCATCCTTACCCGTAGAAAGCCCTTTCATCATCCCCAAACCCTAATCTTTTCCCTTTCCTTCCCAGCCCCCAAACCCTGCCCTCTGTACCTTTCTCACCACCCGCTTCCCTTCTCCTGTCATCCCCCTACCACCCGGGAAAAAAAGAGATTGCCCCCTCCTTCCACTAGCCCACCCTCCCACCCAAAGAACAACTTCTTCTGCGCAGCTTGTTTTCTAGGCAGCAGCGCTATTGTGATGTCATCGGGGGGCATTGTGACAAGCCGCCAGTGTTCCGTCTCTTCATGTTGTGCACTGTTCAAACCGAAAATACATCAACAGGCAGGCTACAGAAAAGCTTACTAACAAAGGTTAGAGAGGGGCTTTCTCAGAGGGCTTTTTACAGTTTGTCTATTCCCAATTAGCCGGTTTAGTATACTTAATGAAAGTACTAATTCTTT